>NC_045448.1:85236026-85247140 GCF_002776525.5 Piliocolobus tephrosceles | reverse complement strand
CCCCGCCCCCCACCCTCCCACACCCATCTCTCCTTCTTTTCCTTTCTCCTTCCCTCACCATATTTATTAAGCACCTACTGGGTACCAGCATACCCTGGGAGCTTCAAATCATTCAGGTCCTAATGATACTACCCTTCTCAGTTTAGGGGCTCTAATTGGCTCATATCCTCCTACAGGTTTGCTGATATCTTGTTTTTCTATTCTTTCCAGAGGGATAAAATAAGTGATGATTTGTATTCTCCCCCATGATATTAAGTAGACTGTGGTATTTAACCCCCTTCTCCCTTCAAAGTGACTGATACTAGAAGGACAGAAAAGAATGGAGTTTCCTAGGTCAGTGGAGTGAGGTTAAAAGTAAGGGTAGGAGAATCTTAAAATACAGATTCGTGATTCAATTATTCTGATTGAGTAGATTTAGTATAGGGCCCAGTCTGTCTGCATTTTTAACAATGCCCTTGGTTGATTCTGAGGCTTGTGGCCCTCCACATTTTGAGAAATGTTGAGGTGTTAAGTCTTCATCATCCTGACGTGCTCTGTTTCTGGTCTCATAGATGACAGATTCAACGTCTCCCCTAGAGGCTTCTGTGAGCAACTTTCAGGTTTTCAACCAGGCAGTAGATCAGTTTAATACATGATCCTCATGTACTGACACACCTTCCATTGAGCTCCCTTCTCTTGAGCCCTTTATACTGTTGTAAAACTTGATCAAGAAACAGCATTTTGGATGGACTTGTCCAGCATCCTCTAGGTTTCAAGACAAGTCCTAGAAAGATTTTCTATTTCCTTCATAGACAGTTCCAGAGAGATCTCTAGGTCAGCAATAAGGGAAGTAATAGCACAGCAGCCAGACTTAGTTGCAAGAGGGAAATCTGCACCCATTAGTGCAGAATACCTGCTGCCATTCAGATGCCTCTCAGGAAGGCTGTGGGAAACTATCCAAGCTACCAGTTGTCTCTTCCTACAAGGAAGGGAGGACAGAAAGCACTGGAGGATCTTCTTGCTTTATTGCTGTTCACTGGTCATGTTCTGTTCACCACCCTTTTGCTATCTTTCTATTTCAGGGCTGGCTGTGGTTCTTATTCTGGTTGTCACTTTACCTGCTTCTCAAATGTCAGGATTGGCTGAGTTTAGAGACTTGATTTGTATGTTTTCAAACTTACTTTGATCTTGTAAAACAAAAAGTGTTTGAGATAGGTGTCAATCAATTTAGAGGTTTATTTTGCTAAGGTTGAAGGTACGCCTGAGAAAAAGAGACACAAGTGCCAGTGGGATCTATAGCCTGTACTTTTTTCCTAAGAGGGTTTTGGGGGTTTAAATATTTAAAGGAGAAAAAGCAGGCAGGAGGGGAAGGAGGAAAGAAAATTAAAGGGAGGTGTGTAGTGAGGTAAATGTTCACATTCTTGTGAGGCTTTGATTAGCACTCACTAAATCCATGTTGCATGTAAAAGGAATAAAGGAACAATCAATTATATATACATCTTGCACTCAATAAATCTGTGTTTTACATGAGATAAGTAAATAGAGAGTCTACTTTATTTTGAGGGAGGAGGAGGGATGATTTCTAGTCTTGTCTTTGTCGTGTACCTGTGAAGATAAGCCATTAATTTACAACGTCAGAGTGAGGGAAGCTACCTGGGGAGATATATGGCCTTTTATTTTACAGCTATCTGTTTAGGAACAAAAGGAAAGGCATTTTTTCTTTTTTGTGTGACTCAGTTTCTGAGCTTAACTTTTCCCTTTGGTATAGTGAGTTTGGGGTCTTGAGATTTTCTTTTCTTTTCACAACCTCCTACCTCTGACCTCAGAGATTCTCTGATCTGGGTATCATTTTCTGGTACTGGTGCTTAGTATGATGACTGAGAATGGTGATACAATGTGATACACAGTGGGCCTATGTTTTGCTTCACAAAGAGAATAAATTAGATTCCAGACATAATTCCATAAAGCCCCAGCTTTAGGAACACATGGTCTTAAAGAGTTCTTTAAGGAGATTTGCTAGCTTGACAGACATATCTAAGGCTCTGCCATCATGGAAAGTCTGGGAATTTACCTCTGGACCTTTTATCAACAAACTGCAAAATACAATCTTTTATTAATTTTCCACCTTTGTGGGTTTGGTTGAAGAAAAAACAAAAGGCTCCACTGGGGTTGGAGAAAGCTGAAGTTCTTACACTCTGCTTCTGAGAGTTGACAATTACTTAATCAAGGTCGGAGAAGCAGTGATAAAAGGCATTTCATTTCGGATCTAGTCTGCCTGAGCAGAGTGACCACGAGGGCAGCTGATCCCTGAGACAGGCAAACAGACCCATGCTGGTTCTCCTGGTAGCACATGTAAACTCAGGCTGGTTCTGTGGAGGAGATGAGGAAAGGCCATAATTGTACAAGTTGGTAAGACCACTTTCTTTTTTTCCTGGTCTGGCCTACAGTTTATAAAGTTACTTCTGAGCCACTTCTGCAAAAAGTCTAATTTTATTCTGCAATCTTTCTATATAATTCCATCCAATTTTTCTGATTTATTATTTCCTTGAACTCTTAGAGCTTTTTGTCCACACTATTAATTTTCCATTGCATATTTCTCATCCTTTTCTGCTTCTTGTCTCTGTAATTTGATTTTGATCATTTTGAGAGTCTGTTTCAAATTGTTCTTTGTATTGTGGAGGTGGATTTGTCATTCTTTCTTCCCTACATGTACGCCCCTCTGTGTATCTCCTTTTCCATTTCCTCTATCCTACATCCTGTTTCCAAGAGTGGAGGAGCTGCCACTCTGAGTGTTCACAAGATAGAATTTTATCATTTGAAGTATGGCCACTGTGTTTTGAAGGTCCACACTGCCTGTAGTACTTACTTTGGAACTTCTTGCCCCTGTAAGTGTATCTGGTCAGGCTCTTTTCTCATTCTTCACATTGGTGTTCTCTGGGGTTCTCTCGATTGAGCCCTGAGCATCTCCATTTGATGTTAGAGGGGATGGAGTTATTTATGTTAGTGTGTGTGTGTATATGTGTGTGGAGGTAAAGACTTAAGATGAAAACCTGGTCAGACATGGTAGCTCACGCCTGTAATCCCAGCACTTTGGGAGGTCGAGGCGGGTGGATCACCTGAGGTCAGGAGTTTATTTAAGACCAGGCTGGCCAACATGGTGAAACCCTGTCTCTACTAAAAATACAAAAATTAGCCCTCTGTGGTGGCACATGCCTGTAATCCCAGCTACTCAGGAGGCTGAGGCAGGAGAATTGCTTGAACCTGGGAGGCGAAGGTTGCAGTGAGCTGAGATCACACCACTGCACTCCAGCCAGGGCAACAGAATAAGACTCTGTCAGGAGGCGGAGTTTGTAGTGAGCCAAGATTGCACCACTGCACTTCAGCCTGGGCGACAGAGCAAAACTCAGTCTCAAAAACAAACAAACAAACAAAAAAAACAAACAGAAAAAGACAGATGGAAGCACAAGCCATGTCCTCTGAGTCAGTTGTTATCAGAGAGCCCTGAATGGCTCCTTAGCTTGATACCATGTTGATACAGTCCAGACTCCATCGAGAGATCTTAATGTGATGCATTTTCCATTGCTCTTTCACCTTGTGAAGAACTGAATGAATAAACAAATGAATGAAGTAATGAAGCCAAACAAGGTGATTTTTGAGTTGCATCTTAAAGTATGATTTGAATGTTTGACAATAATAGAAGACATATTCCCTGTATTGGGGAAGGGCTGGCCTGAGGCACATTTGTCAAGTAGCTAGCCTGGTTGTCAGGGGTCCTATTTCCTGCTTAGTCATCTAGTTTCCTAATCCTGCCTTCAGGCTGTCTAAATTCTTTCAGTTGTTTTTATTCTATTAGTTTTTAGTACAGGATTAACCCCCACACACATTCCTTGTCTACCACTAAGGTGAAGCAAATTCAATGTTTAAACAACTAGTGTATTTTGAGGTATGTGTCTGAGCCTGCAGGAGATACATTCCATAGCTTTGTGGGGATGGGGAGCTAGAGGATCCCACTGGAGTTGTTGGCCTTTGGGGAGTAGGGTAGGGAGGGGCTTGGGCTCTCTTTCCTTTTTATTGTAGAGGTGAGGTTTCTAGGGTCTGATGTAAGGCCAAGAAAGTGGCTGTGTGCCTAACATACCAGGCAGAGAAGAATGTCAACTTTCCCCATGAAGGGTGATGAGGTCACAGGTGTGGGTGTGAGGGCAGCTGCCCATGTAGTGTGATCTGGAGGGTAACAAAGTCTTGTTGAAAAATCATCCCCCTGTTGGCCTACCATATTGCTGGAAATGCCCACGCTTCTCATCCTTGTGAATTTAGATACATTTTGCAAAGCGCTTGTCAAAAAAAAATCAGGTTAACTGGGAAGTCATGTAGGAGTAAATACCCTGATGAGGAATGGGAATATATAAACTCATGAACATCTAGGAAACACAATGAGTTACTTGATAAAGCACTGTTACCTGTTCCTGACCCTAGGGAACGGAACACAGGTCTGGTCAGTTTTGGGAGGCTAACGTGTTGTCAGAGGGGGCATATATGGAGATTCTGGGAAAGAGGAAGGGATGTGAGGTTTTGGGTATTTAGGGAATGAGTAAAGGGGAAAAGATGTCTACATAGAAAGTGGGGCACTGATGACAATCTTTCCTAACTTCAGAATTTTTCCAACCTTTATTTTTTCTGTGGCTATATGCATTTAAATAATTTAGGAGTGAACCAACAGCTCATCCTAAAGGGGAGACTTTAACCAATTGCATATTAGAATATGTTAGATTACCAAAATACTCATCTCAGGCTTGTAACAGACATCCACTCAGAGTAGTGAACTCTATGGATTAACTCTCTATACTACTTAAATAAATGAGATAATTTTTTATATATATATCTCCTTCAAATCACTCCAAGATACCTACAGAAAAATAAGATGATCCTTTATACTTGTGGCCTACATTTTGGTCTGTCACACACTTACTTTCTGTGCAAAAAGGAAGGAAGAGGGTGATTATATGTCTTGTGATGGTTAATTTTATGTGTCTGCTTGACTGGGCTTAGAGATGCTCCAATAGCTGGTAAAATATTATTTCTAAGTGTGTGAGGGTCTCAGATGCATTCAGAAGAAAAAGAATTATCTTATTTTTCTGTAGGTATTGTGGAGAGATTTTAAGGATATATATCAATTACCTCATTTATTTGGGTAATATAGACCGTTGATTCATAGAGTTCACTACTCTGAATGGATGTCTGTGACAAGCCTGAGATAAGCACACACATCTCTTCCTCTTTTGAAAGAGATTAACATTTGAATCAGTAAACTGGGTAAAGAAGACCACCCTCACCAACATGGGCAGGTGTCATCCAACCCATTGAGGGCCCAAATAGAACAAAAAGGCAGAAGAAAGGTGAATCATCTCTTGCTGTTTGAGCTGGGGCGTTTATCTCCTCCTGCCCTAGGACACCAATGCTTCTGTTTCTCAAGCCTTCAGACTTGAAATTACACGTGCCCCTCCGCTGGTTGCAACTTGTGGTATTCTCTGTTTCCATAATCCTATGAGCCAGTCCTTCAGAGTAAATCAACCTTTCTCTCTCTCTCTCTCTCTCCCTCTTTCTCTCTCTCTGATTGGTTCTGTTTCTCTGGAGAACATTGACTAATATACTTGTTAATTGGGGAATTAAGAAGACATTCACGATCTTTCCTTTGGTTGCATGAAGGAAGTAAAAAGGTTTGAGACCTTGTTCAAAAGAAGTGGTATGACATGCTCTTATGTTTTAATTATCTTAACTATAAAGCCTGTTTTGTGAACAATGCATTCTACTGCCTTATTTCTCTAAGATCAATAAGGCTGCTTCGTAGGTTTGTTCTGGAAGTCCCTATTCCTCTGTCACTGTTCTTCCTCCTGCAGTTCTCTGTTTTTTGGTCAACTAAAGATGACACGCTTTTCACTGTATCAGCTGTGATAGGCTAAGCTGTGCTCTAATAATAAACATATGCTGACATTTCAATGCCTAGGACAAAAATGTTGTTTTTATTTGTCGACACCTGATGTGGGTCTGCTGGGTTTCTCTTTCAAAAACAACGTGGTGAGTGTGTGGCACAATCTCTGCCCTTGTCACTGATAAAGATGATTAGGCCAGAAGTGGTACCAGGTAGAACTGAAAAAGGGTATAGGCCAAGTTCAGACTGATCTGGGTCCGTCCACACATCAGCTCATTCTCTGAAAATGAAGATAATTTCATGAGGTTGTGAGGAGAATTAATGATCTAACACTTATAAAGCTTCCAGTTCAGTGCTTGGCTCCGAGCAGATACTCAACAAATGTTCTTTCCCTTCACTTCCCATGTTATGTTACATACAGCGTTGTGAATAATGGGAACAACATTATAATCCAACTTCTCTACATATCCTGAATAGATCCTTTTTTGGGGGGAGGATAAGGGGTGGCGAGCTACTAAAAGTGTCAGGCTAATTCCTTCAAGCCACTCTTTCGGTTTATCTCTAGACTTAACATTTACTAATATAAACAGGAGTATCTCTGACCATCAGAGTGCTGAGCTGGATAAATAAACATATTGCCTCTTTCTAATTAATCTGGCTACTCCTTAGAGCAACTTTAACAAGCTATGATATGCAGAGAGATGAAACATTCCAATTATTTTTCTATAATGCTATAATCCTTTTACAAGTACTTCCCTCTGATGTTTAATCTCCTAAATCAGACACTAAAGAACAAATACCAGCTTTGATTTGACAAGCCTCTCCTTCTCACTGAAGCGGGGAGAAATAACCTACCAGAAGCCTTGATTCTTCAACAGCTGTGAAGTATTCCCTCCAGAAGGAAAATCTTTCCGCTGTTGAGTGCTGAGCACTCCGGTGCTTGATTTGTTTCCTGCAGGGGCCACCAGTGATTGTGGCATTTGAATTCAGTGGCTGTTTTCTTTCTGATGAGAACGAATGAGGCGGGAAGTGGGTGGGGTGGATGCGGGAGAAGGAGCGATGATGAGGAAGAAAAATACAAGGTGGAAACGGAGGAGCTGTGAAAGTGAAAAGGGCGGAGAGGGGTTACATGGCAAGTGACCAACCTCAAAAGCATCCGCTCACACAAAGGCACAAGACCAGACAGCCTGGGAGCGGAAACCAGCTAGAGATGAAAACGGAAACCCTGACTTTGGTTTTGTGAGAGACTTGACAGTTGGTTTTGAGTCCCGGTCTACCATTTTCTAGCTGTGTGCTTTTAACTGTCAAAATAACTGTTGTGAGAGTTTAAAAAAAACAAAAAATTGAAAGAAGCATGTGGAACTGAAGGCGCCGGACAAATACGAGTCATTTTTAGCTATTTTATAGAAATGTAGTTAAATGCATATAGAGTTAGGTTGAGAAACAGCAGGAGAGACAAAACTTATACTCATTTAGGAAAGTTTCTGACACTATATATTACACGGGACAAGTTTGGTGAAGAGTCTCAACTCACTGGGAATATAAACAGGAAGTAGTTTTCTTTTTCTCTACATCTGCAACCAGCTGTGCCCTGTTCAACATTTCTGCCTGGGAGCAAGACTTCTTATGGCCTTGATCTGATTTCCTAATTTCTCAGACCCTTTGTGTTAACAAAGCAGTCTCCAAATAAGTTCTGTGAGGCTCAGTCCTGATTGTTTGAGAACTTCATGCTCATGCATAAATCAAAACCATTCTCCATTTCCACCACCTTTCTCCTTGTACAGGCATGTTAGTGTCCTCTTCTGGGCTTGTAAATACCATTAATCTAGTCCCTGGGCCATTGTTAGCCCCTGGGCCAATGTGATTGGAGAGACACACTCTCAAATTGCTCCACAGGCACTTTCTGAGGAAAGTCACATCTAGCAAACCTCAGTTGGGACCTCCCAGGACAGTCATCTGCACAGGTGCCTGTCTACCTCAGGACTGAACGCAGCCAGCCCTTGGAAGACATTGCTACCCCCAGGAGTAGATATAGTCTAAACTTAAAGTGGTGGGCTATATGTATATTGTTTTTCTTAGCCATGCCCTTAGTTGTCAAAACTAGGAAGACTGAGGAGGGGAACCTGATCTTTCTGAAGTTCAATATGTATATTGGTATGTAACTGAATAAGATGTGCATATTAAACTATAGCGGGATCTAGCTATCATTCATTTTTATCTAAAGCCATTCACAGAAAATCTTGAAATCTTTTCACAAACATAATGCATTTCAAATTTTTTCTTTGAAAAAATGGTAAATATTTCCTTTCATTTTACAGAGAAGATCATTTTCATAATGCTATAACCTCTTTTGTAAATTTTTGAAACCATGGCAATCAAGTTGTACTAAAATTCCAAAGGTGGCCATGATGGAGAATTCTACTTAGGACATGACATAAAATGCAAGAGAGAATTTGGTCTGTAAGTTGGAGGTTCCTTGTATTTGATGTAAAGAAACCTTAACCTGGATGAAATAGGAACATGTGGTTAATGTCTTTCTTAAGGGAATAATGAAAACTTTAAAATATTTTCAAATTTATTGTACTGTAAGTTTACCTGTTTAGATTTGTGTTTTATAAATGGACCACTACCTGTAATGTTTCGTTGATTCTGTTCTTGGAAATACTTTTATGGGGTCCATACAACCTTAGAGTCATTGTTTCCTTTAATGTAAACTCCATGCCATCATTCAATGCCAAACTCAGCAGAATGTTTCCACAAGAAAACTGAATCTCATAGGTAGGATCTATTCATTGCTTCCCTTTGGCTCTGCAGGCATGAAGCCACTGCTATGTTATTTTCTGATATTTAGGCCCAAGGCCATAAGAAAGATTTCACTGAGGTATTCTTATTGACAACAGAATCCTGGGAAATGAAATGGAAACACAGTTGCCAATCACAGGGAAGGGCCTGTGGGGTTACCTCTTTTTCTTATTCGTTTGTTTTGTTGTTGTTGTTTTTTGAGCAGAGTCTTGCCCTGTCATCTAGGCTAGAGTGCAGTGGCACGATCTTGGCTCACTCACTGCAACCTCCGCCTCCTGGGTTCAAGTGATTCTCCTGCCTCAGCCTCCTGAGTAGCTGGGATTACAGGCACCAGACACCATGCCCGGGGAATTTTGTATTTTTAGTAGAAATGGGTTTCACTATGTTGACCAGGCTGGTCTCAAACTCCTGACCTCAAGTAATCCACCTGCCTTGGCCTCCCAAAGTGCTGGGATTATAGGTGTGAGCCACTGCATCCAGCCTTTTCTTGTTTTTAAATGTGTGCAATAAACTCTTCTGCCAAGACAATTCCATTAGGAAGATTCTGCAGAGACATATACTCAGTAAATTAATTTAATCCCAATCATAGAGTTAGAAAATCTCATAGTTGGAAGAAACTTTGAAAACCATGTAGTTTAGTAACCTTCCCTGCGTTCAATTCACCCTCCATTATCCTGAAAATATCTTGTAGCATCTGCTTGAACAGCCCCAGAGACGGAGCTGCTACCACCCCAGGAGGCAGCATATTCACAAATACTGAAAGTACATCCTTATGAAGAACCAAAATCTACCACTCTTGAATCTTGAATATAGCCATTTTCTCTCCTTCAGAGATCTTCTCCATTTCAGTCATTCTTTCTCCTTTCATCACATCCTCATTTGATGAAAGTTCAAGACCACCACGATTTTGGCCATTCTGCTCATCTATAGCTACTTTAAGTGTCACTCCTAGATTGAAACCTGATATTCCAGGTATAGTCCGATCTAGCTCAGAGTAGGGCAGAATCACGTCTTTCATTCCTTAAAACCTCTAAGTTTTCATTTACCCTTCTGTCTACTTTTTCCAGTTGCTAAGTCACATCTCCCTTGCACCTATGCAGTTGAATTTTTTTATTTTGTGGTTAAATTTTAGATCCAAAGATCTTGCATTTGTAGACACTAAATTTCATATTCTTAATTTCTTTTAGAAACATTTTTCTATTTATTACATGAACTACTCAACCTGCTTACTTTATATAATTTTTCTTTATATTTTTCTTTTTTCTTTAATTAAGAACAAAGTTTTAAATGAAGATTGCTCCTGGGAATTTGCAACCATTTCTAAAATGTGGTTCTATATGAGGATTGGTTTACATTCCTCCCTCCCCACCACCCACCAAGAGAGACTGTTTACAAATTTAGAACAATTTTCAGATTTAAAAAATTGTCCCTAGTATCACATACCCTTCCTTTTCATACTTCTAAACATATATTATTCATTATTTTAATTCAAGAATTTAAACACTACTTGTCTGACATCGTCTTATGAACATTTTACACATGTTCTGAAAGTCTTTAAAAAATTATATTTTTTGGCCGAGTGCGGTGGCTCATGCCTGTAATCCCAGCACTTCAGGAGGCCGAGGCAGGTGGAACACCTGAGGTCAGGAGTTCGAGACTAGCCTGGCTGACATGGCAAAACCCCATCTCTACTAAAAATACAAAAATTAGCTGGGTGTGGCACAGGCGTCTGTAATCGCAGCTACTGGGGCAGCTGAGGAAGGAGAATCACTTGAACCTGGGAGGCAGAGGTTGCAATAAGCTGAGATTGCATCATTGCACTCCAGCGTGAGCAACAAGAGTGAAACTCTGTCTCAAAAACAAAAAAACAAAAAACAAAAAAGAAATTCTATCTTTCTTTCTAGTTTAACTTTAGAATAGTTGTGACAATGTTTTGTATTATTTCCTCCATATCTCCTGTTTCACTATCTTCCAGAATGCTTATGAATTGGTGCTTATGTCTTCTTGATCAATTTTCAGAGTTCTCTATATGTTTTTTAACCCTTATTGCCTCAGTCAAGGAGGTGAGCTCCTCTTTTCTCTGTCTCTTCTGTGCCTCTAATTCTAAAGGTCTTCCTTTTGATGTTTCTATCTCACTGTAACTGGTTTCCTCTCTTCTGTTTCGTTCTTTTACTGTCATCTTATTCTGAGTTCTTTTCAGTACACAGTCCTCTAAAGCTTCCTATCAGAAATTGACTAACCTTTTCCTGTAGTGTCTGTGTTTTAGCCATATGCACCTTCTCTGTTGGCCCTTGCTTCCGACTTCCTGATTTAGCACAGAAATCACTAACAGTGCTATTCATGTCCGTCTGTCCTTCCTTCCTTCCTTCCTTCCTTCCTTCCTTCCTTCCTTCCTTCCTTCCTTCCT
>NC_045448.1:85076044-85236016 GCF_002776525.5 Piliocolobus tephrosceles | reverse complement strand
CCTTCCTTCCTTCCTTCCTTCCTTCCTTCCTTCCTTCCTTCCTTCCTCCTTTGTTGTGCTGTTCATGAGTTTAATTTTTTTCTCTTAGTCCTTTGAGAAATCATGTTGCAGTGTAGCTGATGGTTAAGCCCCCACATTCAGTTCACTCTGCATTCCTAGTGGAGACAACCAGTGCTCACTGAGTACTTGTGGTCCTTGATAGTTCTCAAACTTCCTTGCAATTAGGATGGACATGTGAGTTGTTCTGGCCACATAGGTGTCACTTCTAGGCTGAGAGCAGTTCAGTATCCTTTTTCTCTCTTCTCTACCATCTGTGACTGGCTGATCCTCCACTTGACCAAGAAGCGAGAAGTTGGTAGAACCACGAGATGGAAGCTACCTTGGCCTGTAAATTATAGTTAGAGGAGAATAGCCCAGTGCCTTTCAGGCTGTGCCTTTAGTGAGAAATGAACTTCTGTTATGTTAAGCCACTGAAGTATAGGGTTTATTTGTTACCTCAGCGTAGACCAACCTACCTTGACTAACACAGACATCATCTAACACCTTGACGCAGGTGATTCTAACTGTAATGAGTACAGTGGGAGATGACTTGAAGTTCATGGCACTCATGTTTATTTAAGTCTGAGGACCACGAATACAGGGGCTATTCATGAGCCACTGGGTTTGCATTAGTGGTCATCAGTTTCCCAGACATCTCAAATTTAAATGTTTCCTAGGCCCTTTAGAGGAATCATTTCCTTTTTCCTCTTTTGCTTTCAGGAGCTTGGTCTTTCAAAATGCAAGCACTGAAGCACCTTCTGTTCATAAGATCGTCTCTGACGTTGGCTCAGCTACTGGTCTTTGAAAAACTCTAGAAAAACTTATTTGCTTTTCCAAGCCCTTACCGAGGCCCCTATTGTTTCAGACTCTCTCCCGCTATCCCAGGAATGTCATTTTTTAGTTCAGAATGCTGGGGGCTTCCATTTAGGCATGTGGCCAAATGTGCCTGACAGCTGTCTTCACTAAATTGGGCTACATGAGCTGCCCAGAGAGGAATTGGGCAGACTCTTGGCTTCAGGGAAATCCAGGGGCAGCTCACAACTTTGCTTCTCCACATGTCTGCAACAGAAGGTGCATGGAATAGACAATCAAGTGCTGCCTTTTAGGTGATTTTGAACCATCTGGACCATGATCAAAGAGAGACAGGCTTTCGTGATGTTTCACAAACGTATACTGTTCCTCCTTCGCTGTAATCAACGTCTTGCTGAGGCAAGTGAATACCCCCCAGCAGATGAAGAACCAGGGCTGTGGTTTGTTTCCAAACATAATTGCAGAGACATACAGTAGATATAGTTTTTTCATCTTCGGTAGCTCTAAATCTGGTCCAACCAGGCCATTGCACCTGCTGACTCTTGGGTCAGGACTCCAGATCTGTTTCTAAAACCACCTAAAGTTAATAATTTGTAGTAACTGTTACAAAACGTTTAGAGCTAATGGAAAGTTTCATCTCTCCCTGCCTCGTAAGGAAGTAAACTAATATTTTATCCTCTCTTATTAAAGAAGGTAGATACACAGTTCTGAAAATAGTACATTTCTGCTATTGACATCAAGACTGGTCTCTTTTCTTAACATGTAATGATATTTTTTTTAGGTAGGGATTCGGCACCAGGGATGACTTTCAGGAGCCTCTTCCCTTGGATCATTATAATGGAATAATTATCATATACACTTGAAAGTTCTATTTATGCTAAAGTATTGGTTATACAGAATGACACAACAGTGTTCCAATTATGCTGGCTGCATTAAGAATAGAAAAAAGGTCACATTGAGGTAATGTAACATCATTATTTTTAGAGTTATTTCTTCTTCATTAATGTTTCTAAAAATCCTCCTATTCAAAGCTAGCCATTATTGAACAAAATTGTTCTTTCTTGGGTTAGAACATTGTTCACAAAGCCCACAAGGCTGGGAAATATTAGGTATCAACCCTCTCTGTGTTCATCAGTTAGCATTAGTTTTATCTCTTGGTAAAAGAGACTCAAACTAAATAACTTAGAAACTTATTTCGCTCTGACATGAAAATGTGGAGGCATAAAAGCAGTCCAAGGCTAGAATGATGTTGTGAGCAATACAGGCCTCTTCTAATATGTTGATCTACTTTTCGTGCCTTCTGTTTCTAATGCCAATCAGTGACCCAAGATGGCTGCACTGGCTTCAGCTATCAGGTTTGCATTGCAGTCTACAGAAAGGAGGAAGGGCTATGACAAGAGGTGCATGCCAACTGACTTTTAAGGATGGCCTCTGGAGGTGCCACACATCATTGTGCTTAGAGTTCGTCAGCTTCGTCAGGCAGAACTTAGGCATCTGGTCTCATATAATTGCAAAGGAGACTGGGGAACTTAGGTGTTTTTTTGCTTATTTTTTTCTCTAGGCAGTCATGGATTGAGCTAAAAACCCCAGGGTTTTATTACTGTGGAAGTTGGGAGAACATTTGTTAACAGTCATCCAGCAGCCTCAGTCTCACTGTCTTCAAATCCCTGAATGAACCAGAGGGACATGGGTTGGAACTATATCAAGGAACACTCTAAATGAGACCAATAGAGGATCATTTGGATTCTACCCCAACTGCAGGCCTTATGGGCAGTACATCTTGGCCCTCTGGGGAAAGATATTTCTTTCTTCCAGCCTGCATTTCCTGTATAGCCCATTTGTGTTCTTTAAGACTTTAAGGTTTTGGATAAGTGCAGATATTCTCTGGGAATATTAATAGATTGAATTAACTAGCATGATGTAGTATAAGAACACAGATGCTGGAAACAGACAGAGTCATGTTTAATTCTGGCTCAGTCCCTTATTAAATGAGTGAGTATAAGAATGAATATGAATATCCTGGGCTTAGTTTTCTCATCTGCAAAATGAGTTACAGTAATGCCTTACATGTTTTCTGTGTGTGTAGTAAATGATACAATGTTTGCAAAGTGCAAAGTTGGTTATTAGAAATGGTCCCTTCTTTGCCTTTCTCTACTAGCAATGTATATAACAGCTCTAATCAGAGTCTTATATTATCGGAGCACTGGGCCCCAAGCAGATGTAACCGATGATGAGTAAGTTTTGATATTCTGGGGAAGAGAAGAAGCTTTCTGATAGGACTGGATGTATTACTGTGATTTAAGGCCTGATCAGCATTAGGCAGGATTGGAACCTCAACTGCATCCAGGAGCACATTTATTCTGATGTGTTGCTGTGATGGTTTTAATCCAGTCATTTTAGCATGGGGTATTTTGATGCAATCTAAAACACAAACCATGAAATTTCACCTTTTGAAAGTTGTCAGTCAGCCCGCAAAATCAGCATCCGTCTGGAGTAAACTTCAGAGTGTGTTTGAATGATGAGGTGAGTGTCAAGAATGAGAGTGTGATTCAAGAGTGAAGTAGGGATCAGGGATAACTGTTGCACACTTTTTAAAAATAATAAAAACAGTGTTTTACTTTTTATCATGGATGTTTTCAGTCACCAATGCAGCTTCATCAAATGCATCACGTCAAAATGGCCTGCTTAAAATGCAGTCTTAGTGCTGAATAAGCATAGCATATACTGCTTTGGAAAAAGACTTAGCCATTTAAGAGGGATGCAGTTTTCTAGAATGTCAGGAAATCATCAGTGAAATTGGAGAGAAACACCAGGATATAAAGATGCCTTCCCAGAAACCTGGGAGAATTGGCATGCAGCATTCACTAATGCATTTCGGCATTTGTGTTCATTGCTACTGTTGCTGTGCTTTTGAATTTGTGCAATGACGTGCTGTGATTTAGGGTGGTCATGGCCTTGAGTAGTTTTTACCCCATAAAGGACAGTTGCTGAAGGATTGCTTCCTTCTCCCTGTTTTACTGCTACCATCTCAATGCTGTATGTGAGTGCAGTGAAGCAATGATGCGCTAACTGTGCCTTTCAGAGCTGTGTAAATCCTTTCGTTGATAAACTAGGAGCATGTGAACAAGATAAATGCCCTAGACTGAAGAAGCTACCCAGGATCCTGAAAGAAAAGCATCCTGACATATGTCACAATAGGCACGCAGAGAAAATTCTGCTCAGATGAGTATTTTTCTAGACCTTAGAATTTTGTGTCATATTATCTTTACTATCTAAAAGCCTTCTGTCTGGCAATACCTGAAAATTTAAGAGGAAAGCAAAAGAAAGAAAATCAGATAAATGTGGCTATATATCTTATCTTTGTTATAATGTAATGGTGATACTCTTTGTGTAAGCTTTGCTGACCCTAAATAGGGATTTAATGTAGTCAGCATAAAAAGAAATATGGTATATTTCTAAAATTACTGATATATGACACTGCACTTATGAGGCTACAACTGAGAAAGCAGTGAAGTGAGCATTTTTGAAAAGAAATAAGTTAAACTGTCAACTCCTACCTTTGTGTGTTACAAACAGTTCTTGGATAAGAGAGATCAGTTCCAGTGTTGTGTATTATAATTGTGAAGTATAAATAAAATATGGTAACAAATTCATGCAACTTTTATGCAGAAAAATAAAAACGACCTATTGTCTGCTATAAATTGGGGTACAGCCATCATGCGAGGCAAATGTTAGGCCAAGACATAAAGCATGCACAATATATGGCCACAATTTTCTGAGTTTAACTTTTTCTGGAAGTTGACCTTAAACAAAACTGTGGATTAAACCTGTAACCCTGAAACTGACTGTATTAATTTATCGAATGTATAAATGAGCTCAAAATATATGCTTTTTCTTCAACAGAAATAAATGCTTGTTTGTTTTTTCTTTTTCTGTTTTAACCACCAGGGAAACAGTTTGAACTAAACCTGAACTCAAATATATTCAAAATCCAAAGATATAAAACACCAAAAATAAGTCCTGGATCAAATAAAAATTCCATTTTTATCATAGCTTGAGAAGGTTAAACCATCAAAATATTCTCATGAACAAATTTCATTATTAGACAGCCAGGCAGAAGCAAATTGTGCAATCCCCACCCTTTCCTTTTTTAACCTTTTAAAAAACTTTATAGGTGCTTTTCTTTTCATTTGCCTCTGAAACACCTTCCAGCATTTAGGTTTTCATTTAATTGTCACACAGCCCATTTTGCATGGTAAATATATGCTTATTTCTGACTGATTTCATATTTCTCTAATATTTGATTTCATCTAGGGCTTCCTTGTTGGTTTTTAATTGAAAGCTTCATCAAGTAAATACTCTGTACCCTAGAGTGTAGATTTATCAATTCACAGAGGGCACAGCTCGCCTGTGCCCCAGGATGCCAAGTTTATTGATGGCCATGCTGAAGATTCGGACAGGAACTCTCACAGAGTGAAGGCGGAGGAAAATACAGAAGAAGAGAGAGATCTGGAATTTGAAAACGTGCCTCTTTTTATAAATGTTTGCGTGTGCCGGAAAAGTCAGGAAGCTTAGTGTTTTCAGTTTTTTGTTTTTTAAACATGATTGGTGCCCAGTTTGGCTTTGATAGAAGAACCATTTACCATCTCTGAACAATCACCAGAGAAACTTGCTTAAAAAACAGTCACTGGGCGTGGCGCAGTGGCTCACGCCTGTAATCCCAGCACTTTGGGAGGCTGAGGCGGGCGAATCACCTGATGTCAGGAGTTCCAGACCAGCTTGGCCAACGTGGTGAAACCCCATCTCTACTAAAAATGCAAAGATTAGCCAGGTGTGGTAGCCCACGCCTGTAATCCCAACTACTCTGGAGGCGGAGGCAGGAGAATTGCTTGACTCCGGGAGGCAGAGGTTGCAGTGAGCGGAGATGGCACCATTGCACTCCAGCCCGGGTGACAGAGCGAGACTCCATCTCAAAACAAAACAAAACAAAATAAGACAAAAAACAAACAAACAAAAAAACCAACCAAAAACAGTCACTGATGAACATTTCAACCAACTAAACAAACAAACAAAAAGTCAACACCAAAAAACAGTCACTGGGCAATTGTTAGTACTGAGAGAATAACAACAGGAGAGATGCTTTCGTCTCTTCAAAAGAATTTCCCAAACATTTAAACCTTATCAGAGCCTGCTCTGGTTATATTCTGGGTGAACATTACTCAACATCCTCCTTCTCCCCAGGCTAACATGCCTACATTTTTTACAGGCTACTCAAAGCTTACATTTTTGTGCCTCAGGGTTTGGTATTTGCTGCTACGTTATTTTTGTTTTATCTTCACCTCCAAAGCATCGAACTGAATCATAAAATACTGCTGTTAAAACACAGTCATACACAGAAGAGGAAGGAGCCGGCTTGACAGTGTGCAGCAGGAATTCAGGTCATCCTTTTGTTGGAGCTGCATAATCAACATGCACAAGATGGGGATTCACCCAAAGGGGTGAGGGACAGAATCTGAAGTCCAGTTGGGATACAGACTGTGGGCATTTTCCAAACCCTGGGTGAAAGATGCCTAACGTATCTTCCAACTTCATTTTGTTTTTGCTGCTTGTACTTTTGTTTTGTGTTTGGTGTCTACATCCCTAATGTATCATGGATATATGATCAAGGACAACACCATGCTGACCCACCACTTTTTTTCCGCTGGTTATGTCCATGAGAAGAATCAGAATTCCGGGCTGATTTGACCACAGGACTTATACTAGAGGTAAACCCTGATGGTCATTTTAGAGAGAAATTTGTATTTTGTTATCTTCATGTTTCCCAGATGTCCACATTTCTTCCTGCAGTATTGAGGTGGTATTGGAGTGACATATCTGCTTCTTCCTCTTCCAGTAACCTCTTCACTTAGCCCTTATTTGATGATTTAATTGCTGAGATTGCTGGAAAGCTAACTTCTCTTGGACCTCATTACCTAGGCAGCAAGGCCAATGGATTGAAAAGACAGTGCTTACCTGTTCTTCATGCATCACCCTGAACTTCAGGCTTTCATTTAGGAGGGTGATGTTTCCATTCCTAGATCACCATTAGTACTTTGTGTTTATAACCTTTGTTATAAGGTTAGAAGCATAAGGGAGAGGAGGGAAGTAACTGGTCTTCCCAGGGTGCCTACTGCCCACACGCTGGCTGATGGTGACTGAGGGCTCACCATTACTGAGACCCTTTCACGACTGACCTGCAGCATTTCCTAAACCACGTGGCTCACTGAAATCATCCAAGACAGAAGGTGAAAATACAGATTTCTAGTATCAACTCCAGGGCTAATGATTCAGCACTTCACAAGGTGGGGTACATGACTCTGTATTTTGAACAAGTCCTGCTGGTGACTGTGATGATTAATCAAGTTTGAGAAACCTCTTTTGAGACTTTCCCCAATATCCTTCTCCACAGTTAAAACTGACCTTTTCCTTATCATATTCTTTTTCAGGTTGCTATTTAGGAAATAATCAATGATTCATTTTTGTTGAGGCTTTTGGTTTAATAAATACTGCTAAAAAAAGGGTATTTCTGTGTGTTATCAACTATCTTGTGGAGACAGTGTTAGAATTAAAAGAGGGATGCCATTTCAGGCTCCGTGTTAGAGTGAGGGTGCATGTGGCAGAGCTTCTGAAGCACTCTTACTCCTGGAGAACTCACAGAGGCCCTTGGAGTGTATTTCAGGGTGACAGTTTTTTTGCTGGACTTGGAATGAGAGAGTAGATGAAATGTAAATTCAGACACATTTGGGAATCAGCAGTTCCTTCCTTCGAATAGATTGGCATGGAGTAGAAGATACAGGTGACAGGCCAGGGGCTGGGTGACATTCATAAATTATCAGATCCTAAAATTCACATTCTAGCAGAATTATTTTAAAGAAGCTTAGTTCTCTTTGGGTGCATAATGTCTTATTCTTTCATCTTAAGCATTCATGTTTGATAAAAACGATTCCTCATGTAAATTCATTTATTGTAATTCAGTCCTTCCTAAATTCCCTGGATATAGAGCTACAAAATGTTACTTTTCTTTTTCCTCCTGAGAAAGGTGCTAAAAATGCAATACTGCCTTATGGTATATAAATTTATCCAGAACTCTTGGAACCAATTCTCCTGCCTTTTAGAAGCTCTGCCCTTCTATAACTTGCCTTTCACCTGCCTAACAAATTATTGTTCACTTTTGAAATACATATATATGTAATTCATATATAAAATATAAATTATATAGAAATATACATGCATGTAAATGCATGTAATTTACATAAAAATATCGAATTTATATATGAACAAACACATAGATACATATATACACATATACATATATGTGTATGTGTGTGTGTCTGTGTGTGTGTGTGTGTGTGTGTGTGTGTGTGTATATGGCTCATGAGAAATGAATTCAACCAACGTTATCCAATTGGTCTGTTTGCCTCAGTCTGTCCTTCACTACCTTGATGCTTTCCGGCTTGTTTCACTCCATGGGGTGAATGCACCTTCAGAGTGACCATCCCATCCTGGTTACCCCATAGTCATGCCAGTCTAAGTTTATGGCACTGACTGACAGTGGTGCCAAGGAAGACTGGTGTGAGAGGTGGTCAGTGACTGCCTTGATATTGACCTCAAAATTATAAAGGTATATAGTTTACTTTTCCCTGGTAATTATAAGATAAAATTAACAGTAACATACCAGTTATGATATATTAATCTTGTGAATATTTAATTTATAGACTGAGGGATAAATAAATGTCTCCTAGGGATTGGGAGAGAGTAAGAGAGAAGAGTTCTGGGTGCTGTGCCTCACTGGAGATGAAAATGCAGATGGACCTAATCTGCATGCTAAGTAGTTCTCTCTGTTCCTGTTGCATGAACAATGCAATTCAGTGCTCTATTTTGTAGATGGTTTATGTCTGGCAAATAGAGCTACTCAGCCTTGGAACCAGCAATACTGCGTCTTCTAGTGACATGCCTGCCGGAGATGGACCTATTGAATTAGTAGTTGCTCTGAGACAATAAATGACCAGTTCAGCGGCAGGAAGCAAGCAGAGCAAGAGGGCTTTGTGTTCGCCCAGTTACTTCTAATCCAATTTGGGACCAACAGAGAAATGCTTTGGTGCCCCCAAATCTGATTTGGTTCCTCCAAACCCTATCCTTAGAAATTCATTTCTTTGAGATAATATACTATACTTCTAGGAATCCTATGTTAAAAATGTGAAACTCTTCTTAGGGTATCAAGTTATTATTCTTAGCCACCCATAATAAAAGATGATCAATCACTAAATACTAACAGCATCTTGAGGACTGTAGCAAAGGATTGGAAAGTTTCAGGGCAAATAAGTGTAGGATGACCAGATGCTTACTTTCTCCCAGGAAACCCTTATCACTCTTTTGGTACATTTTGCAGTAAGCTGCAGTAGGTAGTGTGAATGCAGTTTCCTAGTGTCCAACCTAATGAGGAGATACTTAGAATAGAGTACTGAAAGGCCCAGGCTCTGAACTGAACAATCCGCATCCATAAATTGTTCTCTTAGTTCTTGAGAACTCTGTACTCTACTCTAATGCACCCTGGGAAGGGGTACCTGGGGAAGAACTTCCAGCCTTGCTGCCTGGATTCATGTTTCTTCTAATGCAACTTTATTCAGGGCTTTTTATGCATGCCTGGATGTCATAGTAAATTGCCATCTGAACACCCTTGTGAATTTGATTTAAATTTTAAAATATTTGTACCTCTATGCTTTTTTACATTGTGCATAGATATTTCCAGCATTGCCCCTTAAATCACAATTATTATAATAATCATTATTATTTTAAAGTAAGGCAGGAGGTTAGCCTAAGAGATTTACTTCCAGGAATTGCTGGTTTCTGAAGAAAACTATTTGTCCAACCACCCAAACATGGCCTCCAGGTATTGCTTTAGTAGCTTATATGTTCCTTCACTCTCTGGACTCTTTTCTGTTGAAGGAGGTGTGAGCCTGGCTCTTCGATATGTGGAGCAATGCAAGGCTGAGTTTTCCACTTTTTCCTACCCGCAGACCTTTCAACTAAAGTCATTGGGTTGATATATGCTTGGCCTTGGGTTGATATATTACTTCATGTTTTATAACTTAAGTCTTATAATCTATGTGAAAGGCAAGGATTTTTTCTTTATTTTATAAGCCTCACTTTTCATAGGAACAATGGACCTATTCCAGGGAGGGAAACAGACCACAGATGTGTGTGTGTGTGTGTGTGTGTGTGTGTGTGTAAAATCAGTTCTATGCTCTACTATAAAAAAGGTGTAAGAGATGGGGAGGAGCAAACAGAGGCTACAAATAGAGTTAGTTTTGATTTATATCTGAGAATGGCAGAGACTCTAAAAACTGAAAATGTTTATATCCATAGTATACTCTAAGAAACTATTTTCCAGGGAGGCCACTTTACCCTCACATAATGACTTCTCTCTAGAAGTCGATTTTACTGAAATTAACTCCTCCACAGCCCATATCTTAGCTTTACCAAACATAGCTATGTGGAAGTCTACAAATGAAATTTAAACATTTCAAAAAGCAGAAATTATAAAGTTAATATTATTTAAAATACATCGACATTTAAAATAAAGGAGAGCCCTGCCAACTAACCTAAAGCAAACAAACCAAAACATAAAATCTTCTGAATATCATATGATTTAAGGAGACAGTAAAATGACAGTTATGAATTGCTTAATATTGAAGGGGTATAGAACCCTATATATAAAAGCCTATGGGAATACAGCCTCCATCTGATCAGGAGTGGAGAATACTGGGGCCATGATTGCTCTCACCCCAGGTTACTTGTAGGGCAGAGGTTCTATACTTAGTGAGACAAGAGGAGAAGACCAGGGGTGACTGAACCACCCAATATCCAGAGTAGTGTTTTGGAGAGTTTACCCCAGAGAAGGTGCAGCCCAAAAGAATGAGAGATTTCAAAGCTCTCTCCCAAAGGAAGTGATTCAAGCCTAAGGGCATTCTAAAAAATGATAGCTCCACTTGTTAAAGAAAAACGAGCTAAGGCATAGACCAGCTGGCTCACCACAGAGAAAAACAGAAAACAGGGCCTACTTGTGAGCCTACTTGTGGTCAGAGAAATACCTCAAAGACTGGCCTCAAACATTATCCCTTCTCAAATTTTATGAAATCTTATTATAATGCTTAGAGAATTGTCAGAAACAACAGAGCAATCAACTGGTGTTTAGTGGAGCTTAACAGGCAGGATGTACCACCAAATGAAGCTACAGCTTAGTAGAGATATCAGGAAAAAGACAGTCAAAGAGACCCTGTCAAAACCCTCTTATTTCACAGTGACTGTGCTCTCGGAGGAACAACACAAAATACTTCACATTTTTGAGAAAGAGGCTTGACTAAATTAGCCTACCTAAGTCACAAAACAAAATAAAAAAGAACAACAAAAACAAGCCTTGGAGGGGGAACAGAAAATCAGTATATAGAGTTAATGTATTTTACCTAAGATGTATTGTTTTCAACAATTACAGGAATATGTGACCCATGTACAGGAAGAAAACAACAACAAAGCAAGAGGCAATGGAAACAGCCTGTGAAGGGGACCAGTAGTCAGATGTAACAGACAAAAGCTTCAAAGTAGCCATTATAAATATGTTAAAAGTACTGAAAGAGTACTTACAGAAGTAGTAGAAGGTGTGAAGACAATGAATGTCTCAAAAAAAAATAGAGAATATCAATAAAGAGATAAGAACTATAAAAACAAAAATTAAAATCATGCAGTTAAAAAGTATAATAACGAAAATGAAAAATTTATTAGAGTGGCTCAACAATATTTGAGCTGGCAGAAGAATCAGAGAATTTAAGATAGACCCATCCAAAGAACAGAGAAAATAGAATGAAGAAAAATGAACAGAGCCTCAGAGAAATGTGAGACAACAATACGCACAGCAGCATATATTTAGTGGGAGTATCTCAAGAAAGGACAAAAGGAAAAGGGGCAGAAAAGTTAGCTGATGAAATAATGGATGAAAATTTCTCAAATTTGCTGAAAATCATTAATAGACACATCCAAGAAGCTCAAAAACTTCAAGTAAGAGAAACACAAAGATATTCATACTAGCACATCTTACAGTACAAAATGCTGAAAATCAAAGACAAAAAAAAAAAAAGGTGAAAGTAGCAGGAGAGGCTGGGCACAGTGGCTCACACTGGTAATCCCAGAATTTGGGGAAACTGGGGTGGGAGGATCACTTGAGGAGAGGAGTTTGAGATCAGCCGGGGAAACATAGCAACATCTCATCTCCACAAAAATAAAAGCCAACAAACAAAAAAACAAAAAATTAGCTGGGTGTGGTGGCATGCACCTACAGTCCCAGCTATTTGGAAGGCTGAGGTGGGAGAATTGCTTGAGCCTAGTTCAAGGCTGCAGTGAGCTATGATCTCACCAACACTCTAGCCTGAATGACAGAGTGAGATGCCGTCTCAAAATAACACAAGATAAAACAAAACAAAAAACAAACAAACAAAAAAAACCTTGTCATGTACAAGAGAGCACCAATAAGATTAACAGCTTATTTATCATCAGAACAATGAAGGCCAGAGGAAGTAGAATAACATATTCAAAGGGCAGAAAGGAAAAAAAACAAGTGTGAATCAATAATTCTATACCTAGCAAAGTTATCTTTCAAAATTAAAGACATAATAAAGATATTTCAGATGAACAAAAACTGAGATAATTTGTTGTTAGCAGATCCACATTGCAAGAAATACTAAAGAAAAATTTAAGTCTAAGTACAGATGTAAATTTGTTGTTTTTTTTTTATTATACTTTATGTTCTAGGGTACACGTGCACAACGTGCAGGTTTGTTACATATGTATACATGTGCCATGTTGGTGTGCTGCACCCATTAACTTGTCATTTACATTAGGTATATCTCCTAATGCTATCCCTCCCTACTTCCCACGCCCCACAACAGGCCCCGGTGTGTGATGTTCCCCTTCCTGTGTCCAAGTGATCTCATTGTTCAATTCCCACCTATGAGGGAGAACATATGATGTTTGGTTTTCTGTTCTTGTGTTAGTTCGCTAAGAATGATGGTTTCCAGCTGCATCCATGTCCCTACAAAGGACATGAACTCATCCTTTTTTATGGCTGCATAGTATTCCATGGTGTATATGTGCCACATTTTCTTTGTCCAGTCTGTCATTGATGGACATTTGGGTTATTTATTTATTTTTTTGAGACCGAGTCTCACTCTATACGCAGTAATGGGATGGCTGGGTCAAGTGGTATTTCTAGTTCTAGATCCTTGAGGAATCGCCACACTGACAGACGTAAATTTGAATCTACATTTTAAAAAAGCAAGCGCTGATAGTTGTAACTATGTAGTTATAAAAGTCAGTATAATACATAATTCTTTATTTTTCTTTTGACTAATTTAGAAAATAATTGTATAAAACAATATGAATATAATTGTATTGTTGAACCACAGCATCTAGAAATGTAATATATTTGACAATAACAACAGAAAGGGGGTGAGTAGGAACACTGGATTAAGATAATGACTCCAATACAAATGCATACAAACAAATTTAAAAAGTGAGAAATGGTAAGTAATATTTTAAAGACATAATAAAGAAGGAGAAAAGGCAAATATAACAAACTATAGATAAATATTTGCTCTCCTTTTCCTCAGTTTCTTCAAGACATAAATTCATAAAAAGTAATGATTACAGCAATGCATTGTTGGGCTTGTAACATAGATAGATTTTGTATATGTAACAATAATAGCACCAAAAAATGATAAGAGGAAACATAGCTATAGAAGAGTGATATTTTTGTATCTCACCAAAATTAAGTTGGTGTAAGTCTGAAGTAGATTCTGGTAAGCTAAAATGTGTATGACAAGCTCTGGAGCAACCATTATAAAAATGACCAAGAAATAGTAAAAAAAAATTTAAGAAATTAAAACATTCCACCAGAATATCCATTTAATAAAAAAGGATTCGATAAAGGAGAAATGGAAGAACAAAAAAGACATAAGTCATGTAGATAACAAAAAGTCAAATGGCAGATATAAATCTAATGATATCAATAATAGTAAATGTGAAAAAATTAAACAATACAGTAAATATACAGAGATCTTAGACCGGATAAATAAACATAATTCAACTATTTGCTATTTACAGGAGAAACACGTTATATTCAAATATACAAATGGATTGAAAGCAAAAAGATGGTAAAATATATACCATGTAAGCAGTAACTATAAGAAAACTGGAGTAGCTATACTAATATCAAAGAGAAATCAACATTTCAACAGTAATAGTTACAGACTTCACTACTCCATTTTCAGTAACTAATAGAACAACTAAAGAAAAGATCAACAAAGCCGGGTGCAGTGGCTCACACCTGTAATCCCAGCACTTTGGGAGGCTGAGGCAGGCGGATCACCTGAGGTTAGGAGTTCAAGACCAACCTGACCAACATGGTGAAACCCTGTCTCTACTAAAAATACAAAAATTAGCTGGGCGTGGTAGTGTGTGCCTGTAATTCCAGCTACTTTGGCGGGCTGAGGAAGGAAAATCACTTAAACCTGGAAGGCAGAGGTTGCAGTGAGCCGAGATCACGCCATTGTACCACTCCAGCCTAGGTGACTGAGTGACTCCATCTCAAAAAAAAAAAAAGAAAAGATCAACAAGAAAATGAATGCAATGGTTTAATGTGTGCCCTCCAAATTTCAGATGTAAATACTTAATGGCCAATGTGATGTTATTAAGAGGTGGGGCCTTTAAGAAGTGATTAGGTTATGAGAGATCCTTTACTTGTGAATGAAATTAAGGGCCTCATGGAAGAGGCTTCACACAGCCTTCAGCCCTCTTGCAATTTCCATTTCCTACCATGTGACGATAGAGTGTTTTACCCCTTTGAAGGATGAAGCATTCAAGGCACCATCTTGAAAGCACAGACCAGACAACAAACCTACCACTACCTTAATCTTGATCTTAGACTTTCAGTCTCAAGAGCTGTGAGAAATAAATTTCCATTCTTTATAAATTACCCAGTTTCAGGTACATTGTTATAGCAGCACAAAAAGACTAAGACAGAGGACTTATAAAACATTATAAACCAACTATACTTGACATTTATTGAACAATCCACCCAACAAAAGCAGAATACACGTTTTTGTTTAAAAAAAGATATCCTGAAATATTCTCCAACAGAACTGTTATAAATTTCTTTTTTTCTATCCCTGAAAGGTTTTTCCTGCATGGTCTACTTAGTCCCAGCAAGAAAAGAAGATAGTTGGTGCCACTTAGATTTGGATTTAGATCCTGAGCCAAACAGTATTGACTGTGTGAGTTGCACAGATGACAACCTCTCATCTTCTGTTTCTGCATGGACAAAGTGGGGTTAATCACACATGCAAACATTGAACATAATACATATAAAGTTTTTAGCAAAACACTTGACACATAGTAGATATCCAATAAAAAATGGCAGTGTATCGCATGTTTTTTTGTACTCCTTATGGTATCAGTTAGAATGAGTATTTTTTGTCAGGAATGTTGCCTTTTCTCTACTTCCTGAAGGGCAGGAAACTTTTCCAGTTCTTGAGCTTGTGATGTTTCATTTATTTCTGAGTACAGGGCGATCCTCTGAGAACTGTGCTCCAGGCAGTACCGCCAGGGTCCTTCTCTGCCCTCTGCATGAGGCAAGCATTCCCTGCAGCATGTCCCTTTTGCCGGTCTTAGCCAGAGGCCCAGAAGCTGCAGTCCTTGTTTGGCCCAGGAACACCAGGTGGTAGCTGTGGCCCGTCCTCTGCTGCCCACTACCCAGACACAGCCAGCTTTGGGCCACTGAGGAGAACATCAGGGCAGCTGCTTGTAGTGCAACTGGGCCAGCTCCTTGTCTGTCTCTCCACCTGTCCTTTCTCCCTGCCTGTATCACATCCCAGCTCCAAATAGAAACACTGATCATCTGAGTCAGAAAACACACCTGTCCACAGGGTAGTTTTTTTTGGGGGTACCCTAGAAATTATCCCTCCATGATTATGAGGTGGGAGAATGTGCATATTTGAAAACATTGCTCTTTTAAACTGGTTTCTCCTCTACAAACTAGTTGTACAAACTGCTGCTTCTATCATGGTGTATGTTCATAAAAATTTGTTTGAGGAGTTCACACCTGGGCAGTAAATTATTTGATTTTACTCTCTCTGTAGCTAGAGGTATCCAGAAATTTGAGGGTAATCTGGCAAGAGAGTAAGAAGAAGCCCCTCACTCAGAAAAGATTAAGATTTAGAATGACAGAAAATGGAGAGAATTCTGTTGATTAACGATTAATTGCTTCAGGACCTATTAGAAAACATGTTTGCACATAGATCCTGTCTGGATAGATTGAAATGAGTTTGGTGTTTCCTTTCTGTGCCTTGAAATTAACCTAAGCAAAGAGAATGGAATCTTTTGAAAAATGTTATAAAATACATTGTTTATTCTGTTATTGTTTTTATATTGTTTTTCTCTCAGTAGATCGTGAGCTATTCAAGGTCGGAAACTACCCATCATCTATGTCCTCAGATAGTCATTCATGCAAATGTAAAGCCTCATTTTTTCCCGGGCTATTAGGAAGTTCTAATGAAAGTAGTTTGCTTTGCTAAAAGCTAAACTGAAAACCGTTTTTTTTCAATGGATGTGATGATGATATGTGGGCCTTCCTGCTTTATTGAATCTGATCTAGCGAAACTGATGGTGAAAGCCCTCAGAGCTATTATTCTAAACCTTACGTCTCCATGTTCAAGGCTCAGGAGGGAGCTGGGGCAGGTGTAAGCAGGACTGGAAAAGAGAAGGCTTGAGCAGTTCCTCTGCCGTCCAATGCCCAAGGCTACTTTCAATATTTCATCGTGACACGCTCTCCCACAGAGCTCAGACAAAGTCTTGGTATTCTTCCTGAGGGGATGCTCCAGGCAGCCGCTGCCTGCTGATGGGAAATAGCAGTTGAGATGAAGTCCTTCTGCTAACTTTGGTGCATTGAGCCACAGATGTCCTCTAAATCTCCCTTGTTACTAACTTCTTAATATCCATGTACATTCTGAGATTGACTCCTTTTGCCTTAAAAAGTAGGGAACTCACCAAATTGGAGCAGTCAGCAAGTTCTATTTAATATGCATTTACCTTAGTGTTACTACTGACTTAAGTGAAAATTGTTTAATTATTTTACTTTGCATCGGTTGAGCTCAATACTCCTGACTCTTGAAGCAGACACAATTTATTTTTTCTTCTAATCAGAAATTTTCTAGACTTGCCTATCTCTAGGAAATACTGCTTCTTTACTTGAAAAAAACCTGTTCCTTTGCCGCAATTATCTATGTAGGTAATTACTGATTTATGATGGTTTGACTTAATGATTTTTCGACTTACGATGATCTAACAGTGATATACATTCAGTAGAGATTGTACTTCGAGTACTCAAACATTCTTTTTTTTAATCACTTTCAGTACAGTATTTAATAAATTACATTATATATTCAGTGCTTTATTAGAAAAGGGGCATTATATTAGATGATTTTGCCAAACTACAGGCTAATGTCAGTGTTCTGAGCACTTTTAATAGAGGCTAAGCTAAGTTATGATGTTTGGTATGTTAGGTGTGTTAAATACATTTTGACTTAGGATATTTTCAACTTCTGAGGAGTGTATTGGGATGTAATTCCATTATAAGTTGAGGAGCTACATGTTCTACACAGCCTTGAAGGTACAGGTCCCACTCTCCTTCATCGATTCCTCTCATTATCACAGCTCTTGTGGTTCCCAGTCCCTTCTGAAGGAAACCTATAGGACTATGCTCAGTTGACTTCTTTGAGAAAAAAAAAGAAAACCGTAGTTTTTTGAAAATTTTATTTATTTATTTATATATTATACTTTAAGTTCTAGGGTACATTTGCACATTGTGCAGGTTTGTTACATATGTATACATGTGCCATGTTGGTGTGCTGCACCCATTAACTCGTCATTTACATTAGGTGTATCTCCTAATGCTATCCCTTCCACCTTCCCCCTCCCCACAATGCACCCCAGTGTGTAATGTTCCCCTTCCTGAGTCCAAGTGATCTCATTGTTCAATTCCCACCTATGAGTGAGAACATGCGGTGTTTGGTTTCCTGTTCTTGCAATAGTTTGCTGAGAATGATGGTTTCCAGTTGCATCCATGTCCCTACAAAGGACACAAGCTCATCCTTTTTTATGGCTGCATAGTATTCCATGGTGTATATGTGCCATATTTTCTTAATCCAGTCTGTCACTGATGGACATTTGGGTTGATTCCAAGTCTTTGCTATTGTGAATAGTACCACAATAAACATACGTGTGCATGTGTCTTTATAGCAGCATATTTATAATCCTTTGGGTATATACCCAGTAATGGTATATAGTTCTAGATCCTTGAAGAATCGCCACACTGTTTTCCACAATGGTTGAACTAGTTTACAGTCCCACCAACAGTGTGAAAGTGTTCCTATTTCTCCACATCCTCTCCACCACCTGTTGTTTCCTGACTTTTTAATGATTGCCATTCTAACTGGTGTGAGATGCTATCTAATTGTGGTTTTGATTTGCATTTCTCTGATGGCAAGTGATGATGAGCATTTTTTTCATGTGTCTGTTGGCTGCATAAATGTCTTCTTTTGAGAAATGTCTGTTCATATCCTTTGCCCACTTTTTGATGGGGTTGTTTGTTTTTTTCTTGTAAATTTGTTTGAGTTCTCTGTAGGTTCTGGATATTAGCCCTTTGTCAGATGGATAGATTGCAAAAATTTTCTCCCATTCTGTAGGTTGCCTGTTCACTCTGATGGTAGTTTCTTTTGCTGTGCAGAAGGTCTTTAGTTTAATTAGATCCCATTTGTCAATTTTGGCTTTTGTTGCCGTTGCTTTTGGTGTTTTAGACATGAAGTCCTTGCCCATGCCTATGTCCTGAATGGTATTACCTAGGTTTTCTTCTAGGGTTTTTATGGTTTTAGGTCTCCTTACTCCTTATATGAAAACTACAGTTTTTTAAATCTGTATCCCCAGTCATGCTGGGGATGGTACTTGGCATGCAGTGGGCTCCTAAAAAATTCCTATGGAGTAACTGAACATGTATAGATATTTACATTTTATTATGTTACTTTCACATACATTTCCCTGTTATATCCTCAAAATGTCCTTGTAAGGCAAGTATTTTTCCAGAAGAGGACTCAAAGGGATAGTGTAACTGTCCTGAAGATGCACAGCAAATAAGAGACAGAGCTTATTCTTCTAACCCTAAACTATCATCCCCTCCTACTCCCCACTCATATCATAGTGCTTCTTGATTGTGAGCTGTTATGTATCATTTGCTGCAATATTCTGAGTTCACCTTGTCTATATAAGTATATCATAAACTCCTCAAGGGTAAGGTAAATAGATTGCTTTTCTGCTTTCTGTACCCTTTCTCTCATTATTGTAATAGGCTGGCAATTCCAAAAGCATGTATTCTGTGTTGTCTGATCATTGGCTATCACAAATCACTGTGAGATTAATTTTTTTTAGCCCTGCTTTGCCAAAAAACTGATTTGTCTAATGAAGTCATTAAAAAAGCATGAAATATATTCAAAAGACTCTGGAATTTTATGCTGTGATGGCAATATTTGAGTTGCCTGAGCACGTATTAAAAACCATTAAAGAAGCCGGTGTGCTTATTAAATCTTACAAAAAAGTTTTCTTTAGTCATTGTAATTGAAAAGACTTCAGTATCCACTTGTCTGCCAAGAATCACAGATGATCTAGTGGGACAGAATCTTATAATAAATCCTGGCACTTGGAGACAGGTCCTGGGTTCCGTGAAAGTTTCTTGTCTCCTTTTCTGAATAGGAATTTTCCCAGCAAAGAAATAATGGTTGGGTAAATCTGGTATGTCCCCTTTAACTCATCCCCACTCACTAATACATGTATATTCCTAAAGTTAATGGGGCCTTCTGAAATTACACGATCTGAAATTATATTGCCATTTAGCAGGAGCTGAAGGCAAAAACCATCCAATGGTTAGGTCTTATAAAACCTTCCATTCAGCCAAAACAGTACTACCTATCATGATATATCTTTTGATTTAACTTTTTCTTCTTTGGAGAGAGCTAAATAAGCTTATTCAAATCTATAATCAATTTATTTGAAAGCAATTCAGGGAGGTAACTTCCTGGGCTCAACCTTCTCACCTCAGCCTCCCAAGTAACTGAGACTACAGGATTGCCACCATGCCCAGCTAATTTTTATTTTTATAGAGACAGAGTCTCTTTGTGTTGCTCAGGCTGGTCTCTTACTCCTGAGCTCAAACGATCCTCTCACCTTGGTTCTGGGATTACAGGCACGAGCCACCAGGCTCGGCCACACAGGGTTTTAAGGTAAATTCTTCAAGAGATTAAACTACAGATCTATGTGTAGAGGAGGGAGAGATTACAACCAGCTTAGACAATCAGACATGGTGGGAAATCAGGCTTTGTGAAGAAGGTAGAATTCGGAATGAGTCTTAAATGTGGAACTGAATTTTGAATGGTAAGAAAGAGTACACCATGAATGAGGGAATATTGAAAATCCAGTTTACCAAAATCTCTGGGTATGAGCAGAGAAATAGTAAGAAATAAAATTGGAAACCTAGATAAAGTTATGGCCAATGAGTTAAAAACTCTTCATGTAAGCTGTGGAATCTTCCACTGGAAGGTTTTTACCAGGTATTTCCAGCGGTTAGGAGTCTGGGTGAGATTGTAGAAGCTGCTCAAAGAGGGCAATCAGTGCCTCAATAAACTGGTGATATGACCATATCGACTTTAAATACCAAAAGACAGCTTTCATGTCCAGCAAGCAGTCGACTTTTGATTCTGTACCGAATACTTTTTGTTGGCTCCTAAAACCCAACTCTTCCCCTCTCTAATCTGCTTTGGGCCCCAGGAACTGGCGTGGCCTATAGTCACTGGGTTTACTTCTCTTTGCTTTCTGTTCTGGCCAGTGGGAGGTGCTGACTGGAGCTCTGTGTCAGCAACCTAGCCTTTATTCCTCAGTCCCTTCCCCTGAGCCATGGCTGGCACAGGTGCTGGCAGTCGCCGGGTTCCTTCAGATATAGGACTTATGGGATTCTGGTCACCTCTCCCTCTTTGCCCCTTCAGGTCTGGGGGTGTATCCTTGGAGATGCTTCACCTGCCTTCTTTTTCCCTTAGCTCTGTCCTTCTTTACACTCTCCTTGGTCCGTGTTATGAATGTGCTGTCTGTTTTCTGATGGGAACTTTATTAGTTTTTCATGTATTTTGGTTTCAACAGTGACTAAATTATGGTCGTTTTCCAGTTGTCCTCAAAATGGTAAACTAGAACTGCAGATAGGACTTCAGTGCAGAGGAATTCAGGTTGCAGACAGGTCTAACCAATGCAGAGGGAGGTGGGGACTCACTCCCTGTAGCCTTCAAGCTGGGCTTCTATTAACACATAACTATTTTTTCTTAGAGAGGAATCATTTGCAACTGGATAACAAAGTTTTGTGTGTATAGTTCGCTAATATTAACCTGTAAAAACAGCTTTGTTGGCAGAAATCTTCGTTGTAATAAAGTTTATTATATATAACCCATTTTCACCAATTTACCACAAAGTTGAGTCTGCCCTGGAAAAGTCAAGTTGGACTTGGAGATGTATAGTGCACATACCATACACATACTGTTCCCTTACACTGGGAAATTCAGGGCAGACTGGCTAGGACAAAAAGGAACCCTCAGGATAGGTTCATGTGGAATTCATAGAGGAGTCTGTTTTCATTGTCACCTCTAATTTTTCAAACCTAGAGAAACACTTTTCCTTTATGTATTATTTAACTTATATCTTCCTACCTGCATGGGCTGAGTAGAACATTTCCACTTGAGATTTAAATTTATTTTGTCTTTCTGCTCTCTCCTCTTTCTCTAAGTCTTGCTCTTTAAGTTCCACCTAAAAGCTCTGAGGTGGAGCTGAATTTTCACCTCTTTTCTTAACCTTCTTTTCTATGTCTGAGGACAAGAAATGTATGTTTTTGAGGCCTCCCATCACTTTAAAGGGAAAAGACCCTCAGCTGTTACTTCTAGACTGGTGAAATGATACCAAAGCAATTTCATAGCTAGAAATATTTTGTGAATGAGAATTTATTATGCATTGCACAATTTAATAAAAAAAAAATTACAAGTAAAATCTTTTAAATAAGAACTGAAAATATTTCTGTTTTGATTTCGGTATGTCATTTCCTAGCTAACTCTTGCTCATCCTTCAGAACTCATCTTGAGAGCAAGCCTGGCCTTTCTGGGCATCACGCCCACCCCCAGCTGAACCCAGTTCTGATATTCCTTCTCAGCATCCTTAGACTTCCTTGGTCACAAGCCTTTCACATTGTGAATTGCCCTTGATTAGCTCCCATTTCTCTCCCTTTGTATTGTGAATACTTTGAAGGCAGAGACCATCATGTTCTAACCTTGCATGTTCAATGCCGAACATGGCCTGACACACATTGTTAAAAGCAGGAATGAAAATGGAAATCATCATATTTGCTTCTCTATTTCAGGATTTGAGCTTCAGTGCACACAGGAATAGCTGGGGGAGTTCACAAAGCAAAATGCAGATTTCTGTATTTTTTCCTTTTGTGTTCACTGTCCCAGGAGATTTAGACTCATCAAGACTGGGGTCATGCCCAAGAATGTAAATGTTTGAAAATATACACTATGCATTGTGACAAACGTAAAGGGTAAGAGTCATTTACCTAACTTCCCCTAGAAGCAGGAAGGATAGCGATGAATTTTGCTTCTAAATTCATAGAAAACTGCAGTGAACTTGAGACTTCAGGGCTTTGCCTCACTCTGGTTATGAGTCAGTATCTGGGGATCTAGAGAAACTTTTTCCCGTCTCAATTTGAAAGCAATCATTCTATGAAGACTTGAGGGCAAGTTGGTTGAATGGTTTTGTGTTCAAACACGTTGAAAAAAACTATGGTAAAAATTTTAAAATTTGTGTAAAAATGTAAATTTCTTAAAAGATTACACAGGATTGCAAAAGTTTTCAGGTTGAAATCCTCCATTTTTCTGGGCAAAGATTAAATCACCCACATAACTGATTGCTTTTAATAAATTCTTGCCTATGTAAATAATTTGCTTCTGGAAGTACCCTGTACCCCTGCATTATCAATTTTTTCACCTTCTGTTGGATCATTTCCAACAGCAAAGATACTAAAATATCTTGCATCTCTTTTTAAAAAAGTTATAGTGTCCACCTTGCTCCCCAGCTAATACCCTATTTTTCTGCTTCCATTTATAGCTAAACTGTGACAGAAATTTGAACAGTATCTCAGTGTTCATGCCCTGGGAGTCAGGACTGATAGGACAGATTTAGTGTTAGAGCCATGCATAAAAAGCCTGGATTCTGGAAAAATCTCAAAGAGGGGATGTGAGTATGATTTACATAAGATAGCAGAGCAGCAGTTCAAAATTACAGGTTGGACATACACAGTGGCCTGGAAGTGAGAAGAGGAGAATGGCCTTGCAGAGCAAAGAGGAGATGGGAGGCAAGGAGGTGACACAGTAAGCCTGAAATTTTTTCTAACAGCTTGCCTATGTAGAGAAGGAAAGAGATAAAGTCATACTTAGAGGGCCTGGGAGATCAATTTGAAAAATATACGACATTATTTAGCTTGGATAAAGTTTGGACAATTGGGCCTTTTGGAGGAAAAGAATGGAGTTACTTAATTAAAGTTAGCTGATCTGACTGTGTGAACTACTTTCAATCATCAGATCGATTTTCTGATTCTGCTTTCTAGGAGTTGGAGGTGGCATCACATACATCACAGAGAGTTTCTTTTCTTTTGTTACCAGAATCACATATAGTACCACTAAGTATCCTGACAATGTCAAGTTCAAATGGATCACTGTGTAAGGTATTGAATCCGCTGGCCAAGTATCATGGTTGATTAAGGGGCATTAAAAATAGGTAACCACTACATTTTTATTTTATCCAACGTGTTCTCCTAGTATTGTGAGCATAGTACAAGAAATCTTACCATGAGAGCTGATCTAATGATCAAGAATGCTGATCTTAGCATATTGAATAATTGCTTTATCTTAGATTTGGAAGTCCCTTTAGTCTAATTTGTGATCTAATTTAGAAATCTATTATGTCATCACCATATAGCCTCAGTTTGTGCTTACCTACGGGGCACTTACTCATTCCTAATCTATCTTCTTCTATGAGGGGAACTAATTGTCATTTGAGTTAACCAGAACAGCTTGCTGTCACTTAACAAAGGTAAAGGCTCTCAGAGAATAGGTATCAAGGAAATGGGTATGAGAATAAAAAATAATTTCTAGAATGCTGCCCAGGGAGAATCTACTTAAGTGAGGCATAAGAGCAGAAGCGGAGGATAAAGGGTTTGACTTTACTGGTTAGAGTATCATTGAAGGAACACAAAAAACATGTTGTGGGTTTTTCTTTCATCGTTTTCCCCAGCTCTGGCTGTGAGTAAAAGAGTCCCGTGGCTCCATGCCTAACAGAATGCTTGGCACATAGTTGACACTCAAGAAACATTTCTTGACTAATAAATATCACTTAACAATGTGTCTGCTATTTAAAAACGTATGCTTTAGAGTAAAAAAGCCCTGGGTTTAATTGCTGGCTTTGCCATTAACTCACTGTTCCTCCTACCCCACTAACTCTCACGATCTTTTTTGTGAAACAGATTTATTGATCGTATGCATCTCATCGAGTCTATGCAAATATATACAAATACACATATGCACACCCATAGGCATCCCTAGCTCCAAAATTTCATTCTCTATCTCTCTAAAGAAAGATAAAACTATGCTTAAGGAGTACTTACATGACAGGCACTATTCTAAATATTTCCCATAAATTAACTAATTTAATCTTCACAACAGATCTACATGTAAGATAATTTCACACATGAAGAAACAGGCACAGAGAGTTAAAGTAACTTGCTCAGCTAATGAGTCGCAAGCTGGAATTTGAAGTCAAGCAGATTAATTCTTGAGTCCTTACTCTCAACTACTATATCACCTTTCCAAGGTAATGCATATAAAAATGTATAATATTTGGCTAGCACAATTTTCCCTTTTTTCTACTGTTACTATTATTTTCACCTCAAGTTAAATTCTTGTTATGGTTTATGAGATCCCCAGAAAATTGAAAGAAACAAGACATCCTAAATTGAAAGGCTGGGGTAGACAGACCCCCATCTCAGAGGACACGAACAGTGGCATGTTTTGGCGGTAACCACTGCTTCTCCAGCATAGCTTTGAGTTTTATAAAATGTGATTATGTAGCACACCCCTTAGGGAGAAGCCAGTTTTCTTGGGTACTCAGTACAGCATCCAGGGTAGTGCATGTACTTGACAGTTTACTTCCAAAGTGATTATCACACTTGTGTTAATCTATCAGTAGCAAATGACCACCAAGGATTCACAGAGACCGAACAATGCAGTGCAAGATCAATATCATATTTCACTTTGGTGGGAGTGGATGTCTGGGATAACTGAGTAGGATGAGAGCGAAATGAGCTATTGGATTATTGAGCGAGTCTCCTCTGGAGTCATCCCGGGATTCATCAGATGTTAACTAGGAGCTGAATTTTTTGTTGGCCATAGATCTAGAATGAGATTAAAAAGTCTCTTATTTGATAGCTGATAAAGTATAACTTATGGAGCATGATGTAATTAATGAGAAGTCTTCTTGGTTATAAAGAAAAGAAAAACTTCTATATTGTGGTAGTAATTGATTATATGTTTATAATTCTCTCTGAGTTTCCAAACTTTTAAAAATGTGCTATATTTCTCCTCTAGCATATGTATTCTTACTCATTATTCTTCTCAGTGCTTTTGGAGAAAAAAAATAGTTTGCCTAGATAATTTCTCTTCCCCTTTTGTTCCTAGCATTAGATTACAAAGGTTAGTTATTTAACAAGTATTTGTATTTTGCTTTCTCTGTGCCAGACTGTATGGTAGGCAGAGTTGATATGAGGCACATTCCCTATCATTAAAGAACTTGCAGTGAAACAAAAACAACTGGGTATCCTGGAGCCAATTCTACTGTCTGGAATGACTGATGCTTCAGAAGGAAGTGGGAGCCAGGTGCGGTGGCTCACTTTATGAAGCCAAGGTGGGCGGATCACCTGAGGTCGGGAGTTCCAGACCAGCCTGGCCAACATGGAGAAACTCCGTCTCTACTAAAAATATAAAAAATTAGCCGAATGTGGTGGCATGAACCTGTAGTCCCAGCTACTTGGGAGGCTGAGGCATGAGAATCGCTTGAACCAAGGAGGCAGAGGTGGTGGTTAGCCGAAATTGTGTTACTCTACTCTAGACTGGGTGACAGAGCGAGACTCTTAAAAGGGGAAAGAGTGTGAGAGGTGAAATGGCTAAAATTTAAAAATCCTAAGTATATTAGGATTCTCTAGAGGGACAGAATTAATAGGATAGATGTGTATATGAAGGGGAGATTAACTAAGCAGTATTGGCTCACATGATCACAAGGTAAAGTCCCACAATAGACCATCTGCAAGCGAAGGAGCAAGGAAACCAGTCCGAGTCCCAAAACCTCAAAAGTAAGGAAGCCAACAGTGCAGCCTTCAGTCTGTGGTCGGAAGTCCAAGAGCCCCTAGCAAATCACTGTTGTAAGTTCAAAAGTCTAAAAGTTGAAGAACTTGGAGTCTGATGTTTGTGGGCAGGATGTACCCAGCATGAGAGAAAGATAAAGGCCGGAAGACTCAGCAAGTCAAGTCCTTCCAACTTCTACCTGCTTTTATTTTAGCTATGCTAGCTGCTGATTAGATGGTGCCCATCCAGACTGAGGGTTTGTCTGCCTCTTCCAGCCCACTGAGTCAAATGTGAATCTCCTTTGGCAACACCCTCACAAACACACCCAGGAACAATACTTTGCATCTTTCAGTTCAATCAATTGACACTCAGTATTAACCATCAGAGTAAGGAAGACGTGCAGAAGAGGCACTAGCTCATAAGGAATCTGGCCCATGTGGTTTTGTGTGTGTGTGTGTGTGTGTGTGTGTGTGTGTGTGTGTGTGTGCATGTGCGTATGTGGTATAGGGGATGGATCTGAGAAGTTATTTTATTCCATCAAAACACCTGAGAACTGATTCAGGAGCAAATGTTGGGAGAAGCAGATAATTCTGTATCAGTCAGGATAAGATATGTCACATGGTGATGACAAACAACTCTCAGATCCTAGTGATTTATTACAGCCAAGGGCTTTTTCTTGCTCATGCTAGCTGTCCATTTTGGGTCAGCTGAGGCTTCTACTTCAACATTTCCTGACTTTTGGATCCATGCTGACAGAGCAGCCAGTATCTTAAATGCTGCCAGTTGTTACGTCAGAGGGAAAAGAGAATGAGTTTCTTGCACTGGCTGTTAAATGCTCACAGTTTATTGGCCAGAACTAGTAATGCTGCTTTGAAGAACCAGAGGTGGGCTGGAAGTATAACACCACCATGTGCTATGAAGATAGAGAGCTGGAAATATTTGGTCAACAGCATCAATGGCAAACTCAAGTTTCTGCAGAGTATGGAAGAAGGAAGTCAGATGCTAGTGAAAAAGAGTTCAGGTTCTTTTCCCAGGGCCAAGAAACAGCAGTAAGGGCTGGCAAAATGAGCACAAGAGGAAGCAACATGAGGACAACCAGATTCTAATCCCAAATCAGCAGCCTGACCAGGGACAGACCCCTGAGTCACAGTTTTCTTCCCATGGCCAATTTTATAGGACTGTTCTGAGACGTAAATTATATCAAAATTTCACGCATAAGAAGAGTAAGGTAAGCCAGGTGCAGTGATTCACGGCTGTAATCCCAGCATTTTGGGAGGCTGAGGCCAACGAATCACTTGAGGTCAGGAGGTCAAGACCAGTCCGGCCAATGTGGCGAAATCCCATCTCTACTGAAAACACAAAAATTAGGTGGGCATGGTGGCACACACCTGTAATTCCAGATATTCAAGAGGCTGAGGCTGGGTGCTGTGACTCGGGCCCAGCACTTTGGGAAGCTGAGATGGGTGGATCACCTGAGGTCAGGAGTTTGAGACCAGTCTGACCAACATGTCAAAACCCTGTCTCTACTAAAAATACAAACAATTAGCTGGGTGTGGTGGTGTATGCCTGTAATCCCAGCTACTCAGGAGGCTGAGGCAGGAGAATCACTTGAACCAGGGAGGTGGAGGTTTCAGTGAGCCAAGATCGTGCCATTGCATTCCAGCCTGGGTGAAAGAGTGAAACCCTGTCTCAAAAAGAAAAAAAAAAAAAAGGAAAAAAGAGGCTGAGGCATGAGAATCCCTTGAGCCTGGGAGGCGGAGATTGCAATGAGCAGTAGAGTGAGACTGTCTAAAGAAGAGTAAGGTAATATCGTGAGGAGCACATAGAGTTTTCCTATTCTTCTCCTTTTCTCTGCTGTAATGTCTTCTGTTGTACCCAAGATAGTGTGTTCTCTCCAAGGTAAAGGAATAAAAACTGCTTGAGTGTTTATCTCAGGAAGTGGGCAGGCCTGCATCTGCAGAGAGAAGGAAGTTTGCAGCTGAAGGAGACGTCAGTGGCAGTGGTTCTCATTCAGGGAACCCTCTAACCTGCCAAAAGTGTTTGAGTTTGTGAAGGAGGCATTTTGGATATTTGCAGTGATTAGGGTGCACGACTATTTGGTAAGTGTTAGATAAGGGTGCTGATTGTGCTGAACTGAGCAGGACAGTCCTGCACAAAAAAGAATTGTACTACCCCAAATACCAATAGTTGAGAAAAATGGGTAAGGGAAGAAGCAGTTGTCCACCACAGAATATAAAAGCTCTGTAGAGACTTGCCACGAAATTGCCAGACTCATAAGAATGTGATTTTAGCTTTCCTTTTCCACTTAGCTGGCATTGCAAACAGTGATTGCTCAATTCAATACATGGTGAGCGAATGCCCCAATTACTATGCTCCTGGCTCTTGCCCAGCTCTTGCATGACAATATTCCTTAAGATAGCTAGAGGCTTAAAAGGGAGATTTAGGTAAATTCACAGATGGTATTCTTAGCAAGTTAAAAAGGGTAGATAGGAACATCTAGTAAATGTAAAACTTTTCAAGTCAACATCAAGAGCAGCTACTAATACCTTGAGCCCTGTTAGAAACAAGACTCTTTCCTGTAGGCACAGAGCCTGGTCCTGGGTCTGGGTCCTAGGTCGGCTTGTCTATGCCGTGCCTTCTCTCCCAACTCTACTGCTCTTCAATATCAGGCTCAATTATGCTTCAGCAAGGAAACTTTGATGGAGAACTGAGCAAACTGCAATCTCTCTGTCTTTTAAAATCCTGCCTGGTTTATCACCTGAAACATTCATCTGAACTGTCTGCTTCTTCTAAGAGATCTTAAACAAACGATGAGATTTGTATTGGGAAAATTTATTCTGCAAGTGGAATGAAGGGTGGCAGTTAGAGATAAGAACCTGAAAATTCCAGATATAGTCAGTTCTGCTATCACGCTTGTTTTGAAAACAAATTTGTTTCAACACGATTGAAATATTAGGAGGTGATCTGAGCACAGTGTGATTTTGCATTTTCTTATGCACGGTTTTGTTCACAGGGAATGCTGGGTGAATGCAGAAATTGCACTCTGTTGTATTGGGCTATGGAAGAATACACAAAATGGGCATGTGCATATCTACCAGCTTTGTCAGCTCACTATGTGTATTATCAGCTGTATCCCTCCACACCTGACCTTTCCACATTGTCTGATTTCAACTAACCCTCCTTCCTCCCTTTCCCAGTAACTTACAAGCTGCAGCCTTCCTAAATTCACATACATAGGCAAACTTCAGATTTTTTTTTTCAAGATAAGGGGTCACATTTTTTGCAATATTTACTAGCCATTTAACTTGTGTACAACTATCATTTTTATTTGGTTCCTATCTTTTGTTTACATGTCATTGACAGCATTTTTAAATGTTGTGCTCCCATTTTCTTCTTAAACCCTGTAATTTTTCTTGTACAATTTTGCATAGCATGGTGATATGTAGGAATACTATGTTACATTATAACAGAACTGACTGTAGTTTTACAATTCAGGTTTTGGGATGTTAGGTTAATATTGCTGTGAGGGGGAGAAAGTGGGACACAATTTTTATCCCGCTAATTATCCCGAAGCCCCAGACTGCATAATATGTAGTAAAAGTCTTTATCAAAAGGGGACAATATATAGATGCTCTGGGGGAAAATACTATGCATCTGTACATTAAATATACATTAAATGATTAAGAAATTACCCTCTTAGGTCTACTCTTATCTTCATGAATTTTTTTTTCTTCTTTTCATGTGTCAGAGAAGAGAGGTGACCCTTCTTCAACTCTATAGGCATGCCACAAATTCCTCTGTGGACCCATGGTGAGTTTTTGATTACTCTTCTTAATTTATGTCTTCAAGACATGAAATTGAGTTATTTCTTGACATATTTTTAACAAAGTCCAGAACAGGTACTTAATAACAGCATGAAGACAATAAATAATAATCACCCTGTTTAGTTTTGAAATTACATCTGAAATCTATCTTTTGCCTTGAATAGTAAGACAGTGCAAATTTTGGGAAAGGTTTTGTTTCATATATCAGATAAAATTGTGTCTCTTTAGAGAATAATAGAAAAGTCTAAGAGTTAGAGGACAGGGTTTATTTCCAGGCACAAGGAGTCTTTTTTTCTAGCTCTAGCTTTCTGTCTACTCTATCTGCTCTTGGCTTCTCTATTTTCTGTCTTGAGCATCTATCATTTAGTCAGGCTGCACTTATCCTTACAGACTGGTCGAAAACCCTGAATATGGCACAGATTCTGTCAGGGAGTTTATAATTTCTGGATGACTATTGTAAAATGAAAAAGCCTTAAAGATTCAAAGGAGTAAATTTCTAATGATAAAAATCCAGACATTGTGGCAGATGTTTCTGAGTTTTGTCTAAGGATTGAAGGCTAATTAAAATGAGAGTTGCTCTTAGAGAAAGATTTATATCTACAAAAACCTAACATGCATACAAAATGGGTCAATGGTATTCATAGATTAAAGAGAGCAAGTGGGGACCATTAAGTGCAAGCTTTTGGAACTCTGTTTAGAGACTTCCTTGGTGGGGTGGCACTCAGAGGAGCAGAAAGGCCAAAAGCCAGGTTTTAACTTAGATCTATATGCATTTATATGAGCTTTCTTTTAATAAAGGGTTAAGTGCTTTAAAAGTGTTTGCAAACCAGTGGCTTAGCCCCATGTTTGTGGGGCTCCCAAAAACTCAGTGCTTTTTTCCATCAATAGTCCCTTGGGAAAGAAGTTCCTTAAAATCAGGGGACTGAGCTGCCTGGGATGCTAGTGACTCAGAGTAGAGTTTAGTCCTGGCAAGTAGGAGAAGGAAGAAAGCAACTAATATCTGTTGATTACTCATAATAGGCAAGACAGTGGGCTGTGAACATTTTCCATTTTATTGTTTCAGTAACACAAGAAGGTAGCTGTTATTATCCTCATTTTGTAGCTGAGAAGACTGAAGATCAGAGGTTAAGTCCCACATCCCAGGCCACAGGATTCAGCAGTTACAAAGCTTATATGGAGTATAGGCCCTTTGTCTTTAAAAAAACCCAATTATTGCAACTTTTCATCACATTTTGAAAGGAGAAGCTTTGGGATAAAAGAAACAAGACATGTGATGCAGTGTCTGCTGCCAGAAATCTCACTTGAGGCAGAGGCTAAGAACCACCGAAAATTACTGTCCACCTGGGTAGGTAACGATTCCTTATTTGAAAGGTCACTTAGATTTTCCAGCCATAGTTGACAGTTTGTTTCACTGCGAGTACTGCCTCCGGTTTTCATGCTCCAAATGTGATGGCATTTCTACTTACCACTAGCATACATGGTGTTGTTTTCTTTCCTTGTGCAGTAATGGATTCACATTTTAATGGTGAATCTGCCTTTGGCTCACTCATTTCCAAACACAGCACTTGAGGCTTTTCCTGGTTCTTCATTCCTGGGAAACAAGGTGCTCTAGGAGGGATGGAGGAAGCAGATGTTAAGTTTCAAAAAAAGGAGCTGAATTCTGCTTCGTGGTCTCTGCAGTTACTTCCATTTTCTTTCTGTCTCTTCTGGTTTCTGTCTTTTCTGCTGTTCTTATAGCATCCACCTTAGGGCCTGTACCACTGAAGCTTCAACTTCAGGGGCATAAACAAAAATCCCTTTTCATCTACAGATAAAACATTTTGTGGTTTAGAAGCATTTCCATAACATGGACAAGAAGAAAATGGTCATGTGACTAAAATGCACAATTGCATGTGTGTATAGAGATAGCATGTCACAGAGAATGGCACCCTGAACCCACATTTGGAAGAAGAAAGATGGTTTTACACACACCGTCTCCATTTCTTTTTTCATATTAGACCAGGAGCATTCCTATGAATTCTTTGTACAACTGTGGGACTTTTGATGGGTTTTGTTTGGGGATCTGAGACATTTGAATTGTAGGTAGATGAAAGTAATTGAAGAGAAAATTACTACATGATAGTAGAACTAAAATTTAGAGTCCAGTTTTCTTCTTTCTGACCAGAGCAACGAGATTCCTGGTCAGAGGGAAAAAGAAGCCTTTTGTATGAGATTTTTCACTGACTAGACTCTCTGGTAATCAGGTCCATAACACATTGTCCATGTTGCCTACCTGGTAAGGGCCTTTATGATGGAATACATTCCTTTTTATCTTATCAACTTCTTATAGCTTCTGGGTTGTTTGAAGATAATGTCCTTTATTTACTCCCATTTGCTAAGAAAATTGTTTTCTGTGGTTCCTCTAGATTGGATATGGGGCTACCAGGCCATGGTGAGCACACACATGGATGTAAGTGATTTATTAGATGCCAAGATGTTGAGGATGACATAATACATCTAGGGACTTTGAACAGGGCTCCCTGGCACGTGCTATTTATTGCAAGCTCATAAGAATTTACAAGATGCAAGCAGAGTGCCCACAGAGAGAAACATCAAAAGCATTCTCCTTTTGCCTCCTTTGAGAACAGTGCTAATTCTTTCTTTTGGATCCTGGGTGATACTGTTGACAACAGGTAGCTGAACTAAGACAGGGCTGAAAAGAGGCAGTCGTATGGAGGGAAGTGTAATCCATCGTGCTTTTGAGCAATGTCAGTACCATCGTTTTTCCCATTCTCAATGTGTGTCAAGAGCATCATGAGGTCAATTAAGTAAATCCTAAGATTTCTAGGACAGATTGGCTTCAGAGTGGCCATGGCTCCTTATCAGGAGAAAAGCCCTGGAGCAGTAACATCAAACATTATTGTACAGAAAGCAGCCTTAGGTGAAACCCAAGGCCATCAGGGTCTCAGTACAGAGAGATTTCCCTGTTCACGAGTCATTGATTCATTCAACAAACATTTATGAATGCCTATTTTGTACCAGGCACACTAGGAAGAAAAGAGATCTGGAGGTGTTCCTCACTTATCCAAGTATCATTTGTATATATTCTTTAGGAACTTGAGTAGCTGCCAGATGAAACAAAAATCTGGAAAATAATAAATCTGAGATTAGATATTTTGGAGGCCATGGACGAAAAGATCAACTGTGTTGTCACATATTCCTGCTGTAGACAGAATATTTATGTCTCCCCAAATTCTTAGGTTGAAATCCTAAGCCACAGTGTGATGGTATTTGGAGGTGAGCTTTTAGGAGGCCATTTGCTCATGAATTGGATTAGCAGCTTCACGCAAAGAATCTCAGAAAACTTTCTCTCTTTCTGCCATTTGAGGACACAGTGAGAAAATAGCCATCTATGAACAAGGAAGCAGGCCCTTGCCAGACACTGAATCTGCTGGTGCTTTGACCTTGGACTTCTCATCCTCTAGAACTGCAAGAAGTAAATTTCTGTTGTCTATAAGCCACACAGCGTGTGATATTTTTATTATAGCTGCCTGAAAAACAAAAACAAAAACAAAAACAAAAACAAAAACAGACATTTCCATACCACAGACCACAAACTGTAGAAAAGCAGAAGCATGAAGAGACTCCCTGGTTTCTTCCTGCCTCATCTCACTAGGCTCTTGGTGCTGTGGGCTCCCATGGGATAGAGGGGCTTTTAGGCAGCTGAGATGCCTAGGGTACTGTCCCATTTTCCAGAGTCAAAGAAAGAAAGTGAAACTCATTCTCAAGTTTATCCAACTTTAAAGGGAAAGGGGAAAAATAAAGGGGCGGAGGAGAGAAAGTATGAGCACAATTAGAGAACTCTGTGTCAGCAACCCTGTCAGATTCCCCAAGGACTGCAGAACAGGAATCCCTGGGTTCTCAAGCAAAGCCCTCTGCCTGGGTGGCACACCAGAGACATCCTTGTCATGTTGCATTGGCTTTAGGAGCCTGGAGAGTTTTCCAGTAAAGACAGATTGCTGACAAAAACACAGTGGAAAGGTTGGGTGTTCTGGGGGAGCCCCCAGCAGTCACATGGGGTGGGGCTGCAATGTCTTTGGGCTTCACGTGGCTGGAGTCAAGGTGCCTTTCCTATCTCTTTCTCCTTAGAACATGGATATTACCAGATGCCAAGAGTCTGCAAAACAGCCAATGAAGCTCCCCGGAGAGAGATAATAAAAACTCCCCTTTTCTGCCAGTTCCAATAAGCGTTCTAAGAAACCCTTATGGATGTGGACTTTTTGATGAAGTTACTGGGTTTGCCAACACTAGACAAAAACATGGTTGCCAATGTGTCTAGAATTTCTAGGGCCCCATAGTCTGCTGGCTCCTTGCCACAATCTTGGGCCTCTGTTGGGACATAAACCTACGAACTGCTGGGACCCTCCTCTCAGGCCCACCCCTCAAAATGTCTCCTGCTACAGCAGCTCTACCTCTCCCACCACACGATTGGACACAAACATTCTTCCAGTTGCCAGAGGCAGCACATCGCTGAGAGGTGACGTCGTGGGGGACCACCTCAGGGTTTATGGATTCCCTCCTGACATGGAGGTTTGTACTCCCCTGCCATCTGTCTCTCCCCACCTTGCGGTTTTGCTGCAGAGAGAGAGAAAGAGAGAGAGAGAGAATACCACTGAACTTCAGCCTCGTATTTGCCCTTCTGAGTCTCTCTTCCACCTTCTCCCAGCAGTGAAACCGTCTCCTCCTTTCTGAGTAATCGGGCTTCCTGTCCATTCTCTCCATCCCATGGCTCTATCCTTAAACTAAAAGCATTGCTCTTGATATGGAGAAGGAATCTTTTGGAATTGAAATGTCATTTTCTCCCTCAACACAGCTAGGCTGTTGGGATTATTGTTTCACACTAGATTTAAAAAACCCTATCTGAAATTCAGTGCCAAGTAAGAACCTCTTTATTTTCATTTGGCTCCTCCCTCTCCTAAACAACAGCAGGGCAATGATATTCATAAAAAATGGGGGACATTTTAGTTTAATATCTCAATGTATTATTACTGAAATGAAGTTTATGAAATACTCAAATGCGCATTGGTTACCTTTCAGATTCCTGAGAGAATCTGCAAGCTCTTCGAATGCTAAGGCATCTGGCCTTTTAAACAAGCTGGAAAGAAGAGATACATACCACCACCAAGTATATGAAAAAATGCTCAACATCTCTAACCATTAGAGAAATGCAAATCAAAACCACAATGAGATACCATTTCATACCATTCAAAATGTCTATTATTAAAAAGTCAAAAAATAACAGATGCTGCTGAGGTTGCAGAGAAAAGGGAATGCTTACACACTGCTGGTGGAAATGTAAATTAGTTCAACATTGTGGAAATCAGTGTGTCAGTTCCTCAAAGAACTTAAAACAGAATTACCATTCGACTCAGCAATCCCATTATTGGGTATATACCCCCAAAATATAAATCATTCTACCATAAAGACACATGCATGTGTATGTTCATCTCAGCACTATTAAAAATAGCAAAGACATGGAATCAACCCGAAGCCCAACAACAGTAGATTCAATAAAGAAAATATGGTACTGATATACCATGGAATACTATGCAGCTATAAAAAAGAATAAGATCATGTCCTTTGCAGCAACATGGGTGGAGCTGGAGGCCATTATCCTAAGCAAACTAATGCAGAATCAGAAAACCAAATACCACAGGTGCTTACTTATATGTGGACACTAAGAGGGGAACACGTGGACAGTAAGAAGGGAACAATAGACACTGGGGCCTACTTGAGGGTGGAAGGTGGGAGGAGGGAGAGGATTTAAAAAACTACCTATCTGGTACTATGTTTATTACCTGAGTGACAAAATAATCTGTACACCAAGCTCCTGTGACATATAGCTTACCTAAATAACAAACCTGAATATGTACCCCTGAACCTAAAATAAAAGTTAAAAAGCATAAGCTGAATGCCATGTTTCTCAAGCTCCAGTAATGTGCCACACGTTCCTATTACAGTGTTATTATACTCTGAGTACAAACTTCTTGTGCTTGTAGCTCTTGACTCTAAAAGAACTATTAAATGGAAAAAATGCATCAATGCATCAATTTTATACAAACAATTCAACTGCTATTTTAATAACATTCAGAAAAATACCATTATTTGGATATGGCTGATAATGTTTGCCTGAAACTATTCTATGACTTAAAGGTGAAAATGGCACTGATGGCTGTAGTTTGGGTTGTTGGATATTATGCACTTGGGAAGGTGTTTCTACTGTGGTGTGCAAAGATTTAATTCTCTTATTTGCTTGTGTCTGAGCTACTTAAATCTTGATTTGTCAAGTACATTAATTCTCCACTTGGTTCAAACACCTTCTTTTCACATTAAAATTGTTAGTGTTTCATTAGCCACAGCAATTAAAAATTGCACACCTAGCACCTAATTTTTATAGTGTTAATACAAAAATCTCTATGATGGGCAGACTTCTGAGAGGGTCCTTAACACCCACTCCTATTGATTGGTGGCTTGCGCCTGATAAAATACAGCAAAGATTATGAGATGTCACTTCTATGGTTGGTTACAGTGGTTTGTAACTTCCATCTTGCTAGCAAACTGTCTCTAATGCCTTTCTGGTTTGTCTACTTTGGTGGACCAAGCTGCCATTTTGAAGCGGTGCATATGGCAAGGGACTGGGGGGTTAAGCCACCAGTCAACTGCCATCTGGCAGCCCAGATCCTCAGTCCAGCGTGTGAAGAACTGACTCTTTCCACCAGTGACGTGATCCTTCCCCAGTTGAGCCTTGCTATGACTGCAGCCCAAGTGATACATTGATTGCGACCTGAAAGGGACCATGAAGCAAAAGACCCAGCTGTGCTGGGCCCAGATTCCCAACCAACAGAAAGTGTGAGATAAGAAATATATGTTGTTTTAAACTGCTGACTTTTGGGGTAATGTGTTGTGCAGCAACAGGTAATGAATACAATTAGTTTAGTAAATAACTTAAGACACTGAAGTCTTATTTTATGGAAATTATCTTTCAATGATACATGTGAAACAATCTTGCCTATAAAATAGTAAGAAAATTCAGAGTTAATATAATAGGAAGATGTGGAACATAAGTATATATTTATATTTATATTCACATTTGAACATACTAACCTGAATTCAGCCAGAAGTGTCTATCAAGACATCAAATATAATCGTACTTTTGGTGATTGCATTTGGTGATCACATAAAACCAACTTGATTGGGGCAGCTGTTTGCAAAAACAGGAAGTGAAAATGTGTATATTAGAACTTGTAGAGCTCTGAGACCATGTTTAAATAACACTGGGCTAGACTATCAGAATAGAACTAGAGTAGGTAGTAGCGATGGCCATTGTTTCATATTATTTCACTAGAGAAAGTTTAAATACTTCAGTGTAGCAATGGCAGAATTTGTTTATTTTTTTGCTTTAATAAAATAGACAGTTACTTCATATTCTTGGCCTGGAACTGTCTCCCACACTGTATTAGGAACGTGTCTGCCAAAAGTTGTTGATTGTTGGGTGAGCAATCTCAGCAATTGTGTTGAAGTTTTTATTACAGTTAAGTTTTCTGTACTCCTCTGTGAGGCATAGTTGTGCTTTTCTGGACTTATGTCATTTTCTCCAAGTAAGTGGGAACCTACCAGAGACTCCAGCAGTGCTGTTTATTTTATAGTGCTTTTTAGTATAGCATTGGAGATTAGAAAATCGATCTTTTATATTTCCTTCCCTGTGTGTGTTTCAGGTCTATGTAGATCAAGAACTGTGTACGAGGATGCATGTAGAACCACCATGACATGCTAGAGAGTTGGAACTATTAAGATACTGCTGTTAGGGCATGTTTAGTGGTGTTACCCAGGAATTGTCATTGTATCTATTTCTCTATTCCAAGGGACAATGTTTTTCCAGTCCAAAAAGCTTTGCGAAAGTTCCATTATGGAAGAGTGACACTGTGCCAACAATGCACAGAATGAATTAGAACACACAGCATTCATGCACAAAAAGATGAGACAAAACCAGCACCATGCCCACAGAAAGAATAGACATCCAGTGTCTGAAACATCGCAGGAACTCAGTCTGTGGGAGCCCCATTGCTCCCACTTGAAGCCTCAGGAGAGAACACTGCCTTGCAAGTAGTCCTAAAGAGCCAGGGCCCCATAAGCCATGGCCAGCAGGAAATCACTTCTTCATTTGCTGAGATTGGCATCTGTCCCAAACCCTCCTCTTTGTGGTAGTCAGCAGAGCTCAGTGCTGTGTATGCCTCCTTCTAGAGAATGCACCACTGACAGTCACTGAAGGAGTTTTGTAACAGGTATTTATTTTTTACATAATAGGTGTACATGTTTTGTGGGTTGTGTGACAGGTAGATTTTTAATGGTCACAGCCATGCAAAAGGACCTCACAAGGAAAAGTAAGGGAGAGTACCAGGGCCCAGGAAGAATAAAACCTGGGACTGAGTCCTGACACTGCCTCCTATCAATCCCAGGAATTTGAGCAAGTTCCTAAAATGTTCTGCACTTTAGTTTCTTCACCTGAAATATGAACACAATGTTAAGGGAGGTCTTACTTTAACATTCTTGTATTAGTCCATTTATGTATTCATTCACTAAATATTTATAGAATGTTTGCAATGTGCATGACACTAACTTAGGCATTGTGTATAAGACAAAAAATATTTCCTGCCATAATAGAGAGGATCGAATAAAATATTTGATTAAAAAAACCCATAAACTTTAAGACACAGAAGACATGCAAATTATCATGATGATATTAATAATGCAACTTCTTACATCCTCAGACAGCTGTTTATTCCCCTCACCCTCCATGTAAGCATGCTGAATACACAACATCAGCAATTTCCTTCATTTGGAGAAGAGATCTTATTTTCTCTGTTAGTCTAGGCAAGCCTGTCGCAGTGTTTGTATTTATAATTGCCCCTGAACAGGCTCCCAGGGCCCCCAGAGCCAAGGCATGCCAAAGTTGTTAAGATGAAGCCTCCCCTCCCCCTTCCCTCACTCTCTCCATTATACAGGCAAATGTGTCATTGATGTGTAATTAATGACAAGGGAGTCAGGGGGCCAGCATCAACAGACACAAATTAAAGCCTTCTCAGCTATGGATGTGTCAATGAGATTTTTGTTCTTTTGGCAGTATTTATTGTTACAAAATGCTGTACAGTCTAGGAGGGAAGGGGAGTGCCTTTGTGGCATTAGTGATGTGCTTTTTTACAGCAAGTTACACGGACAGCATCAGCTCAATCTCCTGATGAATTCAAGGCTTTGCAGGCTGAGGCAGATGCGGGAGCTGGAGGGAACATTCTTCGGTTGAAAATTTATGTGATGTGCAGATTCCCTTCGATTGTGAGCTGGCTTCAGTCTCTGCAAGCCACGGAGATTCTAAAAAGTTTTGATCACCGTAGAAATATAAATTTACTGAGCATTCCCTGTGTACACTGAATGAGGCTTGTAGGTAATGGAACAGAATGCATTTCGTGAGTTCAGGGATTTTACACTTAGTTGGTGGGGAATGGCAGACATGCAATCAGAGATGGGAGGAATCTTAGAGTTCATGTTGCCCAACACCCTGGGCAGGATTTCTCTCCATATGATGACTTCTAAGGGCTTATCCTTATTTTTCTGGCTGTGGTTAGACTGATACAACAGGGGGTCATGGCATAAAATCCCAACTCCTCAAATATTGGAGGAGAAAGAGAAGAGTGTGAAAGAGGCTCACGGTGCAAAGGTTATCAACTTTTCTTAATCCAATGAGACAGAGCACCCACTGGACACACACCATGTTACATAAGTTGGATTTATAACATACAGATAGGCAGCAAGGCAGAATATAGGCAAAAGCCCGGGATTTATCACAAGCTGATCCCCAAAGGCTCAGGAAAGCTGCCTGGAGTGGGCGGAGTCTCCACTGTACATATCCCAATTGCACCACATCTGAGAGATGCAGGAAAGCAGCCCACATTGGGCTTTATATCCTGAGAACAAGAGGACCACTGAGTTACAGCCTTGAAGGACATCTTGTTTCTAGGAGAGACTAGAATGGAGCCTGAGATGTTCCAGCCAGTCTCTCACTGTCTCAGGATGTGGCATCCCCAACACATTCTATGGTTATTATAGAGACTAATGCCCAGGACTGAGGTCACTACGTCTGGCTAAGTCCTTTGCGCTGAACCTGTTGGCAACACTAAAGCTGCCCCAGGTCTGAGTTCTTTATGTCTCATAAGACTTCAGCAGAGCTGTGCCTTACTTTTAGTTCCACCTTCTATTTCTAGTTTTTTTATCCTAAAACTTAGGCATACACTCTTGTGGTCTACACTAGATACAATTCAAATGACAGACAGTGCATTGTACACCCAATATTCCTTCCTACCCATCAACTTTCTTTCCCACCCTTCCGTTTTGTTTAGGAAGAGCTCTTTCTCTGAGGTTGGAAGGTCCTGTAAAGAGACTCCCAGCAGCTCTGTGGCCCCCCCCTGCATCCTACAGATGCACCTCATAGATCTGATTCACTCCTCATATAAGCAGAGCTTAACTTTCTACCTTTCCTCAATTTTCAAAGAAGAATTATGCCCTTTCTAGTCTCATTCACCCCTTCACTCAAGACCTTGCTCTATCAAATTTTTCCTTTCTTTACGGTTTTCAATCCTCCTGCTTTTCTATTGGCTGCTTTCCTATGGTTGATAAACAGACCCAAATGTCCCATCTTAAAAAGAAACTGTCTATCTTAGTGTCGTTTTCAGTCTTCTTCCCTCCTTCACAGTCTAATTCCTTGAAGGCATAATCTACACATGCTCTCTGTACTTCCACATCGTTCACTCACTCTTCATCACTCGACCATCTGGCTTCTGTACTTACCACTCAAGCGAAGCTGTTTTACCAGGATCATTAGTAACCTCCTAATGCCAAATCTAATTGACTCCTTTCAGCCCTTATCATATTTGACCTCCCTGAGGCATTTGACACTGTCAACCACTCCATTATTTGTGAAGCTTTCTCCTTTCTTAATTTCTAAATTTCTATGATCCTCTTCCCCTTCTGTTTCTCCTCTTATCTCTCTAATTATTTCTCTCTAATTATCACCTTTTGTGATTCCTTCTCATGCCCCAGAAATCCCTCATGACTTTTCCTTGTGAGTTCTGTCCTTGGCAGGACTTATCTTTTAGCCCACTTCTCTTCTTATTCTACATGCTTTCCCTGGACAGATTTTATCTTCTCCCAGGTTAGCTTGATGCAGCTCCTATGTGCTGATCATTTCTAAGTGTGTGCATGTGTGTGTGTGTGTGTGTGTTTAACCTCATCATCTCTGCCATGCAATAGACTAGAGCATTCAACCACCTGGGTAATCAACAGGCAAGTCAACTGCAACACGATTAAATCTGAATGCTCTGACTTTTGCTATACACCTGATAATTTTCCTTTGTTACTATTCTCAATACATGAGATCATCTGCAACCTCCCTACTCAAGTCAGAAATCTTAGAACAAACATTTTTCTGTCATTTTTTCTGACCAAACCTCTAAATAGTCTCCAAGCCTTACCCCTTTGGTCTGCTTAACATCTAAAATATATCTCATCATCCCCATGCCCACTGATATAGATTCCCATCATCTCCTGCTTGACCTCAAATGAGGAGATGAAAAAGTGAGACACTTCATACAAAGCCCTCCGCACAGTGTGGGTACATAGTATGTATTCACCAAGTGTCATCCACTCAGCTGAGTCTCATAGTTTTCCTTCAGCTTTCCAAACTGTTCTAAATCCTTCTCTAGAGTAATCTTTCCAAAATGCTAACTAAATCATATTAAACCTCCCTTGCACTCCCTGTCTAGAGAATAAAGAACTAACTCTTGAGCAGCACACATAAGACTTTGCAGGAATTGGCTTTTGTTCTCTTCAGCATCATCTCTTGCAACCTCCTATTTGCCCTGTTTAAACAAACACATTGATTCACTCAGGCATCTGAGCACATGCATGCACTGTGACTTCACTGTGATCACGTCCCTCCTGTTCTGCATGCCCCTTTCCCTACTAGGCACTCAGGGAACCCAATTGTTTTAGAAACTTGACTCAGTCCTGTCTTTTCTGGAATTCATGTGTGTTCTCAATAGAGGAGGCACTGGACCTCTCTCAGGCCCTCATATAGCATCTACCACATAGGTGGCTGGGAGGGTGTAATCACATACAATTATATAAAATATCTAACTCTGGCTTGTACTGTTTAATACTTAATGCATGCTAGCTGTTTATATTCATGCTTTGTGGATCTCTGCTATGATGATCATCATAATCCAAGACTCCATCAATGTGCACATTTCCCAGTGCCTACAAGGTATGAGCAGTGTCCTATTTATCTTTGTGTCTCCAGTACTTAGTATTATGTTGAATAGATGAATGAAAGGGATTTGCACAAGCAGATTTTTTAGAACAGTGAAACTATTGTGTATGACACTGTAATGGCAGATATATGACATTAAACATTTGTCAAAACCCATAGGACTATAAACATGGAGTGAGCACTAATATAATACTATGGACTTTAATAATATATCAATGTGGTTCTTCATTTGTGACAGATGGGCCGCTCTAATGCAAGAATGTTAATCCTAGGAGAAACTGGGAGAATGGAGGAGCAGGAGGGTATAAAAGAACTCTGTACTGCCTATTTTTTTTCATAAACTTAAAATTATTCTAAAAATAAATTCTAGTAATTAGGAAAAAAGTAGTTTAATGTAGCAGTTAAGAGGAGAGGATGCCATTACCTGTAAATCAGAGAAGTGGTGTGATTGGCCCAAAGTCATACAGCTGTATCTGGTCAAGGAGAGGATGCAAAGCTTCTTAGGGGTACACTTTCCCGTGTGTCGTATTCTCTGCCCTGTTTTTTCCTACATTAAGAAAGCTGCACAGTCAGTAAAAGAAGACTTTTTAATCTCCATTCAACTTTTTGTGAGGAATAAGGCAATCTCACCATTGACATTCTTCTTTGAGTACTTCGGAAAGTCAGTCTTAGGTGGAGTGGAGTTTATTAGGGACTGTATGAGAATACCCTTCACAAGACTAATTTAGAGTCTTTATGACTCAGTGGAGGCTGTCAATCCTAAGTTATTTGACATTTAATTCCTGCTGATGTAAATTTTATATGACAAATAGTTTCATTTAATTGTGTCACCTCTGGCTTATATACACCATAAAAGGTTTCACTTTTTAACAGCCAGCAACAAAAGAGCCCTGGCTGCGAGGGATAATGTCAGGAAATCTTGCAAGGGCATGGCTGGTTGGGGAGAAAAGATCTCTGGAGGGAGGCTGGGCTTAGGGCAGACCTATACTTGTACCTGTGCTTCTGCTAGAAGTGCCTGGGCTGTCATGGGTGCTACTTCCTCTTGGGACCTGGACATACATATTCTCTTTCCTGGTCCACACACTTGCCCCTCCTCTGACTCTTCCTTTCTGATCAATTTTCCACAAAGCACTTGCTTTGTGACATGCTTTGGCACACACTAATAACAATCATATTTTATGGAAATTCCCCAACTCTGTGTCTTGTTTCTTCATCTAAAATCACTCTTAAGGAGATGGCTTGACTGAATCTCATTAAATACTGAGAAAGTGCTGACTTGTATCTATGTATCATGAAAAAATTGATTCAGCACCTACTATATGCCAGGCTGTGTGGTAGATTCTCTGGAAAATGAGCACCATCTATTCCAAAGAAGCTTTCAGTTGACTAGGAAGCTCTGACATACATATATAAAGAGATATATATAAAGGCATATGGTGTGCAACATTTTATGATTTATTAGGGACTTTCATGTGTCCATTTTAACCATACTCTCTGGGTGAGTAGAGATATTATTTCATTGGTGAGGATTCTGAAGTTCATGATGTGACAGCTAGTTTTCCACCTCCAAGGTCTGGTGTGCTGTACTCATTGCACTTTGTGGCCCTGCATCTATACACACACTACAAAGTCCTCCAACAAAATACGAGCTCTTTCAAGATCTTAATAATACAAAATAAATGCTGCGCTTGTAGATACCATTGTTGACAATGCCTTCTTCATGATGTTGAGCATATTTTACTTTTTTTAATTATGAAGAAATCAATGTAAAGACTGGTAAATATCATTTTAGCCTTTGTGCTAGTATGCATGCTAATATCCTACTAACAAAATGCATATAGATTTTCTAGGTCATTCTATATATGTTAGACACTTCTCATTTTGAGTAGACTATTCCTTCATAGTACCAACCTTTGACTATTTGGTAGTTCTATTTTCTACGTGAAAGATGTGATACTTGGCCAATCTTTGGACTGACTCTCACTACCTGTGCCAGATACTTCGGACTTGCTCCAACTGATCCATTCTTCATTTTTCTATGCTGTTCTCTGTCTGGGGAGGATGTCCTCTCTGAATTCTATCAGCAGGCTCCTGTGGCCTCAGGAGGAGGCATCCCATTGGCTTTGACCCATGGGGAATCCCTGGCAGAGAATCAGAGGGCTGAAAGAGAGTGAGGTCAGCGTGTCGACTCCCAGACTCCATCTCCTTGAAGTCATTTTGGGCTGGCTCTGCTGCCCTTCTTATGGAGAACTTCCTTTTCTTCCTGCATCTTCTCCTTCTCCTTGTCCCTTCAAGTCTAAGGGCAGTAATAGCTATTTACCAAAACAAGAAAATCTGATGTACTAAGGAAACACATAATTTGAAAAGAATCTCTTTATTAGATTCTCCTTGAATTATTCTAATCTGAGTGTGACCCTTGTTTCCTACTGGGACCCAATTTTCTCTTGGGATCCTTAAAGAGTCCCTGTACCTTGGAAGGCCCATGTTCCATGCATGAACCTGGTTCATGGCTTATCCTCACCACTTTTAGGCATTTTTCAAAGTCAAAGTGAACACAGTGACCTAAGTAAGAAAACACAGGCAAAAAGTGTGTTAGAAAAAGTAAATGTGACGTAAATGATGAAGGAGGGGTGAACATGGGCAGAATCCACTAACAAGACGTCTTTCTGTTTCTCACCGAGTGACTTTAATTTTGAGATACACAGAATTATCCCCTAGGAACATCTATTTCTAAAACACTTATATATGTTTATTAGGGAAATAGAACAGTGCATGTGGAGGAGGCCTGAAATAAACTGGTGATTCACTACTTAATAGTTTTAGCATCTGTTGACCTCTCGGAGGCTCAGTAACCTCATCTATAAAATACGGATAACATTGCCACAGGCCCTTAATAAGTATCCCTATTTCATTATTTGGAGTTTAATGTATAGAAATGTATTTTCCAAAAATACGTAAATATATTCTTGGAACATTTTTCCTAGCCAAAAAAAGTGTTGAGGGGTACTTTGTTTTAGAGATAAGAGGAAGTATGGGCTAATTAATATTCACCCTGGAAATTAAGTTCATCCCAAATTATCCATCACTCAAGGTCAAACTATCCAAGGCTGAGACAGTCCCAGTTGATGTTAGCCTGCCATAAGAAACCTTTTGGATTAAGGATTTTGAAACTGGTAACACCACATTGTATCATTAAATGACTTTTTTGTTGTTGTTTGTTTTTTGAGACAGAGTCGGGCTCTGTCGCCAAGGCTGGAGTCTAGTGGCGTGATCTTGGCTCACTGCAACCTCTGCCTCCTAGGTTCAAGTGATCCTCCTGCCTCAGCCTCCCAAGCAGCTGAGATTACAGGCTTATGCCACCACACCTGGCTAATTTTTGTATTTTTAGTAGAGACGAGGTTTCACCATGTTGGTAAGGTCTCAAGCTCCTGATCTCAAATGATTTACCCACCTTGGCCTCCCAAAGTGCTGGGATTACAGGTGTGAGCCAGTGTGCCCAGCCTTGCATCATTAAATGAATCTCACCAAAATGTTTAGTAATTAGCTCAATATCTGCTATATTTTGTCTATGTTTTGTATGAGGTACTTCAGATGTAAAAATAAATAAGCTTTGGTCCTTACTTTCAAGGGGACTCCAGCTCAGTTAAGGAGAAAGGATAGGAGGTGGCAGGTTGTGTCTCATTTCCTTTGTCTCTCCAGTGTTAACGTAACTCCTAGTTCATTGCGGGTATCATCAAAGCTTGTTAAATTTGAATAAATTAATTACCAGTATGCCAGGCATAAGATGCAAAGGCACTAAGAATATTAGAAATTCAGGGGAGAGAGAGCTCATTCTGACCTTAAAGTTTCTCAGAGGTGGAGAAAATCTAGGCCTTAATAAATGTGTAGATTTGGGTGGGTACAGAGGGGAAGGGTCAGCCCTTCAGGGGATTGTCTGATTATTTGCTTAGTATGGAATCATGAAAATCAAATTATCAAGTAAAATGGTATAAATTTTAGTCGGAAATGATTTACAGACACAAATTTACATAGCAGTGATTTTACTAGGACTTGGCTTACACGTACAATCCGAAAGGCTATATCATTGTTTAAATCCTAACCAGCAGTATGTGAAAGCACTGCTTCACCATAACTGCCCTAACATAATGTGTTATCTTTTACAAATATTTATTCACCATAAATAGGATGGTGGCACCATATCTCAATTAAAAATACATTAGGTGGAAATTTTAGTTAACTGAGCAATGTCAGGGTCGAATAAACATAGACTACGATTACATTGAGGTAAGATGAGGTTGTAAGAAGGACTGCGGCTTGATAAAGAGGCATAGCAATAGGTTAAAAGAGAGCACCCCGGCTAATGCAGGCTGTATTGATGTGGCTGTTGGTGGTATAAATAGCAGGGGGTTAATAGGCTGTGGGACGTGAGTAAAGCTGGTGTGCAGGAATAGGCATGGTGAACAGAAACACATTTGTCATGAAGAAGGGAGGCTACCAGTTGGAGTAGTGAGTGAGAGGAAGGTGTGGGATGTGGCTTGTGGTGGCAGGAAAGGGTCACCATCGGCAAGGCAGATTAGGGACTGGGTGGGTAGAAGTCAGATGATTTACAGACACTTTCCTGATGTATCTGAAAATAATGTCAAGCATTGCAGGAAAACCCGATGTCACTTAGGGCAAATAAATGGCAGGAGGGCTCAAGGAAATGTCCTGAAATACTGGGGGAGAAATGGGACACGAGGGGAACATGGAATATTGGAGAGGAGGAAGTATGGTTTAGAGAAAGGCTACAAGAAGGAGTTTGTACTGGGCTCAACTTGTGTGGCTCTTAGGGAGCCAGTAGAGTTCCACGGCTAAGAACAGCACTGGTTTCTTCATTTATTAGTCATATTTCCCTTTCTGTGCTTCAGTTTTGTCACCTGCAAAATGGAATTCTTGTGGAGTTTAAATAAGATCTTACATTTAACAGGAGTAAAACGATGTTGGGCACTTATTAAGCATTAGCCACTTTTTTTTTTTTGGTAGTAGAGTTGTATTGTGGCTGGACGGGATGTTTTTCCATTTTTTGTTATTGTATTATTGTTGTTGGAAATGATGTCTGTATTTTGTTATTGTTATACCAAGAATGAGGCAGAAGTGTACAGGACTGTCCTCTAATCACTCCCAGTAATTGTAGGATACCCCCAGGGGTTGCTGGAAGAAGGCTTCAGCGCCCTATATGAGTATCTCATGAATTAGCATCCTCCTAATACTTCAAAGTTTTTGATACTAGAGTTATTTTATTTACAAAGTAACTCTCAAAAAATAAGCAAGGCAGGGCTGGGGGTAAATATTTAATGTTCACTGCAGAGTCTTTCTTACTGGGAGAGAGGAGAAAAGTCTGGACTGACTTTTTGAACTTAGCCGAAATACGACTCTTTCTGGTAGGCAGCTGGGGAAACCAGCCTGACTTCTGCCTTTCATGAGACCCAGGGGTCCCTAAGTGCCCATTCATAGTCTTGGCTTAATCTTAGTTTTCTGCTCCTTTATGTTGGGGTTTATGTGGGTGTCATCTGTTTTGATAGGCTTTGCTCCATAAGGTGAGCTTATGAGCTTTGCAAAAATCTCAGCCTCCGTTTTTAGTACCCTTTGGCTCTTTTGTTTGACATTTTTGTTTATCTGTTTGGTCATGTGATCTTTCTTTTCTTCTTGGTATGGCCTGATGAAAACAAATAAACATTTCCTGACAAATTTAAGCCCAGAGTTTATAGCTTCGGCTATGTTTCTGACTACTTTATATTTGTCTAAAGTCAAAGCTGTGTGAGAGCTCTGTTTCGTGTGAGGATTTGGACAAAGGCTGGAAGCCTTTTCCTTTCATGTGCCCAGAGATAGAAGGGCCAAAAGAACCAGTGCCCAAACTCATGGATGCATTTCAATAGGGGGATGGAGCAGTGCTTCCCAACCCTGGGTTTTGGATAAAAGACCCTTCCAACTTAGATGAAAATAAGTTGCAAAATACATCAAGCAGTTATTTGGCTATGAACACCTTAGTCATGGATTAGTTTATAACATTCACTTCATTGTAAGTATTTTATCAGGACAAGCCACTTCTGACAAAGGGACAGAAGCCAGGAGAGGTCCAGGAACTGCCTAGGAAGGAAGGGTATGTCCTGCCCAAAGAAAGTGCATGCAACACAGTCTGTGCTTGTTTCTGTTGGAGGTGGTGGTGGTCTGGTTGAGGGAAGAAAATATAAAAGGATAAAGGGAGTTTAGAAAAGCATTGCAGATCCTGATTGACAATCTTAATCTCACAGTGTTATCTTGGGTTTGCCCTGGACATACACAAATCCATATAAGAGGCTGATGTGGTTTAGCTGTGTCCCCACCCAAATCTCATCTTAAATTGTAGTTCCCAGAATCCTCACATGTCATGGGAGGGACCAGATCAGAGGTAATTTAATCATGGGGTTGGTTACTCTCACGCTGTTCTTGTGATAGTGAGTTCTCATGGGATCTGATGGTTTTATAAGGGGCTTTTCGCCCTTTTGCTCAGCACTTCTCCTTGCTGCCACTATGTGAAGAAGGACATGTTTGCTTCCCCTTTGGCCATGATTGTAAGTTTCCTGAGGTTTCCCCAGCCATGCAGAACTGAGTCAATTAAACCTCTTTCCTTTATAAATTATCCAGTCTTGGGTATTTATTCATAATAGCATGAGAATGGACTAATACAGAGGCCCTACAAAACCTTCAATCAATCATCTCGTGTGATTAGGAAGAAACCTGGTGGGAAAGAGGCAGATCTAGGATTACCTATGAATGTTCCTTTCATTACTACCCCATCTGAGGGAAGGTGGTTCCGCTTCATGAAACAACTTAGGTAGGATTGCATGACACGATGATTCTTTCTTTCCCAGAACAATGATTCCCTTCTTATCTTTTCATCACTCAGTGAGTTGCCACACGTGTTGGTTCACGAATCGTTGTTTTGTGATCTCAGTGGGTCTAGGGATGGGGCAGAAAGTGTTAGAGGCATAACCAATTGCATATCCACAGAAAAGAATATGTATCATCTATATAATTACTTTTTAAATATCCACTCCAACTAGACTTACAGTCTGCAAGCACACTTTATTCACCCTGATCCCAAGGCATTTTTCCAGTTTCTCTATCCAGTCTTAGAAATCCAGTTCACATTCTGTCTCCTCTACTGATTCTTCCTGTAAATGTATAACCTGATGCTCCTTCAGCCCTAAATGCCTTTTTCTGAATGTGTTCCAACTTGTTGATTTTCTTCTTGAAGTGTGATGCTCAATTTTGATACAATACAGTGGGCCTTTTGTATCTAAGGATTTCACATCCATGGATTCAACTAATCGTGCATCCAAAATATTCAGGAAAAAACCAATAAGAATAATTCAGGAATAAAAACAATATATTATAACAAATATTTACATAGCGCTTACATTGTATTATGCATTATAAGTAATCTAGCAATGATTTAAAGCATATGGGAGCATGTGCATATGTTATATACAAATACGATGTCCTTTTATATAAGAGGATTGAGCATCCTTGGATTTTGGTATCTGTAAGGGTCCTAGAACTAACCTCCTACAGATACCAAGAGACAACTCTACATCATATGTGGTCAAATAAATGTTAGCTAAAAATAAAACAGAAAAATTATTTCCCAATTTTCAATATCATGTTTCCATTGGTGCCATTGAAGGTGACAGACATATTCCACAATGAGCTCTTTGCCCCCTAAAATTTCTGCTCAGTCATATTCATACTTCAGCTTCTTTGTGCAATTGGCTATTTAGATTCAAGTGTAGGATTTATATTTATCTTCAGAGAAATGACATCATATAAGATTCGGTTCATCACCCTAGCCTGTTGAGATCCATTTGAAACTGGATTATAAAAAATTAATTTCCTTTTCTGCCTAATGTTATCCTTGCATTTGATGAAAGTGGCTAGGAACTTTGTAAAAATGTGGGAAAATACTTGGTTGAAGACATACTCCAGTTCAGGAGAGCTGTGCTGATGCCAGTAGGTGCTGCTACCAAACCTCATTCAGATCCACAGCAGCCAGAGGAACTCCATTTCTCTAAATAATTATTATATTTTATTATAATTATTATATTCCCAATAGTTAATGTTGCCTGAGCCATTAATATATACCTGGCACTATGCTGAGTATATTCTATGCATTATCTCATTTATCTGCACAGGAATTCTATGTGCTGCTTAGTATTATTGCCCCATTTTATAAATGTGGAATCTTAGAGTGTTCAAGTTACTTGTCCCAGCTCACCAGGATGTGTCACAGCTTGAACGTAGGTCATTCTGATGATAAAACCTGTGATCTTCACAAGCCTTCCACTTTGGGTTGTAAAGTCCAATGGCCGATTGGGTGTAAAATCCAAAAGTTGTGGGTCACGACTGATTCTAAATTTATTTCCTCATCTAACAAAGATGCCTCACAGATGACTGATGGAAGGCATCCAGTGCTGCTTAGCATGTATGTATTGAATGAATGAGTAAGTTAATGAATAAATAGGTATCATACCACATTCTTTTTCTTCCTTAAAGTATACAAACATCTGGGGACTTTTCTTTCAAGGTGAGACAGCTGGTAATGTGCACTCATCTGGAGTACTGGCAAACACAATCCAGTGGATGTCATGAAGGTTTCAGAAAGTGTCTCCTTCTTGGAACCTTTCCTCAAGTTAATGCTAATAGATTTCATGTAGACTAAGGAAAACACTATCAGTCTTCTTTTTGGATATGTTTTTCTCTGTAGTTTGATCTTTTCTTTTTAATCAAGTCAAAAGTATTTTAGATATTTGGGGGTCTTTGTTTCTTTTCTAAAAGTAAAATCAGTGAAGTTAATAGGGTAAAATAGGGTACGTCTATTGAATGAAAGGAATCTAATTAAGAGGCTATTTTTCCCCCAGCTTATTACCTCCTCTAGTTTGGCTCTTTCTGTGTATTTAACTTAAAAACATTTAAAGTTAGCATATGACAGATTTGACATCTAAGATGTTGAAGGGTGACGTTGGAATATGGCCTGCCTAGATTTTTATTGTCACTCTGTTATTGGCTGCCAGGTTAAGCCTTATTTCTTCTCATATCGTTTGCATGGAGATATAGTTATTGCCTGTGCCACTCGTGTAATCAAGGCCTCCCAATGTTTTGTGTTTCCAAGGGTTCTAGGAAAATGATGGCTCCTCTCCCGTCTTAAACTCCAACTCTCTAGCTTAACTTTCATCTCAGTTAAAGTACAAATTCCTTGGCAGGGTTTTGCTAAGTTATTTACACCTTACTCTGTCTGAAACTCTGATTAAGGGAAATAAATAGAATCACATGAGAGACACCAAAACTGGGCAAGTGTCAGGGGGTGGGGGTGCAGAATTTGAAATCTTCAGGCACAGAAGACAAACTCACTCACCTTGCAATGTTGAGCAGGGTGAATATTTCATCAGGGATATTAGGAATGCTCATGTAGGGCCCGTACTAGGAGAACCATCATGCTCTTCTCTGATGGGGAACAGTGGCTCCTTGAATTACTTTCCTATTGCCTTGTCACAGATGACTGCAACTTAGTGGTTTAAAACAACATCCACTTGTTATTCCACCGTTCTGTAGGTCAGAAGTCCTGCTGGGCTTGGCTGGGTTCTTTACTCAAGGTCTCATGGGGGATCAAAGTCAAGTTGTTGGCTGGGCTGGGATTTTATCTGGAGGACCTGTGAAGAGTCCCCGTCCAAGTTGCCTCGGGTTGCTGAGAGTCAGTCCCTTCCAGTTGTAGGCCTGAAGCCCCTGTTTCCTTGCTAGCTGTCATCTGGGGTTGCCTTTGGCTCTTTGGGTCTTGTGCACATTCCTTCTCATGTGGCTCCTTCCATCCTCAAAGTGGTAATAGTGCATTGAGTCCTTCTCATGTTTCAGATCTCTCTGACTCCCCTTTATGTCTTTCTCTTCTTTCAGCAGCTGAAGAAAACTTTATTCTTTTAAAGGCTAATATGATTAGGCTAGCTGTATCCAGCAAAATGTTAAAATTTTAGTGTCAACTGAATTGGGAATTTAATTACAACTGCAAAATCTGTTCACAGCAGTGCCTAGGTTACTGTTTGATGGAATAATCGGGGAACAGGAATTTTGGGGAGGTCATCTTTAGAAATTTGCCCACCACCCTCCTCTTAGTCACTTTTTGGTCCAACAAACAACATTCTAACCTCTACCTTGTGCCTGCATCCACTAAGGAAACGAAGAATTAATTGAACAGCTGCTTATAGAGCTCTAGAATCTAGTCAACTGTGTGTCTCATAGTTTTCTTGACAGTTCACTTTGTGAACAATCAGTTCATAGTCCATTTAGTTTTCTCTTTTAAAACAGCTACAGAACACCTTGATTTATCCTGTGTGATTCAGTGCCTGGGGCCCATCCTGTTGACTTGGATTGGAGTCGTGTATGGAGGAAGCTGGAGATGCTTCATGGTGTGTTTGAGAGACTCCCATGCATCTCTGATTTGCATCTGGTACTGCTCAATCCCTCCCTGGCGAGTATTTGACAACTGGCAGTTAAGACTCTTTTCTTGAATTTCCAGCTTCCACCACCCCATAAAGAAAGCCTTTTCACTACAGTCAGATGCAGCCATTACAATAATCTTAGTCAAATTGAGCCTAAATCTGCTTTCCATTAGTCTCAGTTGTGGCACTATATAGAATAGGTGATTCTAACAGCTCTTTTTTCTTATTATTCTGTTTTCTGTTTTGCTATTTTTTTTTCTTTGCCAGACTGTAGCATGTTTCAGTCAGCTGAGTTTCAGATCATGACCTCTCTCTCAAACAAGCAAAAGAAAAAAAAAAAAAAAAAAAAAAACGCTGCCCCTTCTTAAACATTTTCTTCCTTCACATATGCCTTTGCCATTTTTAAATGCATATTTCTGATGGAGAGCTCTGCAGCGTATGTGTTGTGGTAACACAGTGGATGCAGATCATAAACACCGGGAAACCTCAGTGCCCTGGAAAGAACATATTCAGCAGAGTTGAGTGGGATTTCTGTTCACCTTTCAAAATTAGAGCATGCTGTGGTGTGAGGGGAGGTTGTGAGGAATTCACGTAGATGATATGACCAGTGTGGGCCTCACAACACTCCCACATCTGCCCATGCAGAGGCAATCTCCGATGGCAGGAAACCAGGGATCCTCACAGGGAACAAGCATAAACCTCCATGTTTGTGTAGAATGGGGTGAATGGCTAATTATGAACCAGAGGCTGAGGTGATCTAGGAAATTTCAGTGCCTATTTACATCACAAGCATGCCTTGAAATAGATGTATATATAGCATTTTGTGTATTTGAAACTGATGGTAGTTACAGTGCATGGCATGCATTTCAGACATATTCAGGACTGCAGGGGAGGGCAAATACATAATCCAATGACAATACACAATATTCATGCAGTCGTCAGCTGTTATCACTCTGAGCTTTGAGGTGTGAATAAAATTGTCTTAGCCCCACATTGAACATCTGGTAGGAAATTTTATGTCTCCCCCAAAATTTGTGTGATTCCCTGGGGCTTCCCCTCTTATGGGTACTTTGGATTAGTGCCTGTCTCTCATTCAATCTCATTTCCCCCGACTGTTCCCTTCCCTCTGCTCTGTGCTTATCTGGTTGGAGAAATTGGCACTTTCTCCTTATTTTCCCTCAAACTACTTACAGAAAGCATTTAAAAATGTAGCAGGTTTTATGGGAGGATTGGGGAGGAGACAAACTGATTTATAGCAACATTAATAATTCTAATTGGGATATTAGCTATCCCTGTTCTTACATGTCCTTCAGTTACTCAGTCACTGAGTATTTATTACTGGCTACTTTCCTGTAGCACCAACCTCCTGCCTTATTTCTTTGCTGTATCACCTTTTTCTTTCCATCTCCCCTTCTTTCTTCTTCCCAAGTTCCTCCAATTCCTGTTCATTTGTCATGTAAAACTATTTATCAGTTTGCTCCAAAGTCATCTTCTAAACCATGACCCCAACTACTACACTCAGAGGAGCTTCCCTAAGCACAATTCTGACACTATATAGAATAAACCTAAACGTGGACAATTCTCTTATGGCAATTCTTCAAATAAAACTTTTTTTTTAACCCACTGTACATTATTTATTTTCTGAAGGGAATTTATTGTAAAACTGTGTGGCTAAATGGTTGTATATTGGTCTCCCCCATAGGCTGTGAGTTCTTCTAGGGCTGAAAGCTTCTGCATCATTATCTTTGCATGTGCAGCCTCTCACAGCTCCTCAGCACAAAAGCAATGCTCAGAATATATTAAAAGTGACTTGGCCAGTGTTCTGTTTCTTGATTTGCATTGTGGTTATGTGGGTGTTCTCAGTTTGTGATAATCAATTGACATCTCATATGTTGAATGGTGATATCGGGATATAGCACGCCTAGAGTACACAAAGCACTTGTGATTTGTGTATTTTCTGTGAATGTGTTCTATGTCAATAGATATGCTTTTTAAGAAATACACAAGATGACAATTATTGACAAGCTAGGATCATGGACTCCTAGTGAGGAGCTTCCTCCAATACTGAGCTGATTCTCTGAAAACTCGGCTGCCTTCTCTAGAAACGTTTGGCTCCGTATGAAACAAGTAAAGTTTGTGTTGCCTCCCTATGACTCTCCCCCTTTTCACTGCCTGAGTCTGCCCTTCAGAGCCCTAGGACCTGGTACATTCTTTGCTACCAGAGACTTTGCTCACATCCTTGAACAGAGTGGTACTCATTTGATTGCTTTTCTTAAGAGCATTATTATCTATTATTATTAATTATGTGGGTAGGGGTTCACTCCACCACTCCCCCAAGTTACAGGAGGACAGGTTTACAGTCTCTGGTCAGGGGTATTGGGTGATGGAACAGGATGCCACTTCCAGAGGTTCTGTCTGCTCTACCTCAGACAGGGGTTTTTAGTCTTGGCTGCACTTAAATCACCTGGGGAGCTTATTCAGCTACTGAGCCTAGTTCCCTATCCACCTACCCCAACAGAGTCTGTTGTAATTGTTCTGAGTATACCAGTTTCAAAAGTTCCCAGAGGATTCTAATGTACTGCCATGGTGGACAGTCATTGATCCTAATTTAATCCCCTGGTGGGAGCTGCTGAATAAAGATCTCAGCTAGAATAGGAAATAAGAGGCTGAGAAGCATCCTGATTTTTAGCTCTACTTGGAATGAATTCTCCTCCTGAGCATGTTAGAGAATCAGATATTGTTGCTATATCATGTAATAATGGGCAAATGATTCCCACAACTCTTGTTGAATCCTCACCCATAGACCAAGTTCAGTTGAGTAGTTTAGAACAGAGAAGGTCTCTTTAGTTGTATAAACAGGTCCTCTCGAGTTCTTTTGCCACTTTTATCCAGAGGACAGCAGAAGAGTTAGGAGCTATGCAGTCATGACTATGTGGTATCTGTCCATATATGATTGTCCCCGCTTACCTGGTGGGAGGACAGTGCCCAGAGTTGGTGGGGCTTCAAACCCAGAGTCCAAACAGAGATCGGGGAGCACCACCATTTTAGAGGGGAACTGACTGACTAGAAAGGGGAACTGCACAGAAGCTGTGGACTCAGCAGGTGAGACAGGTGGGGGCAGGTGAGAATACCTCACAAGAGAATACCTATCCAGGATGTACCCGACACTTTAAGCCAGGCATCCACATAGAACCTCAAGGGCTGGGCTGACATTCCACATCTGACGGTAGGGCTTTGACTTGACTCTAAGCCCCATCAGATCCTGCTGCCGCTGCTGCTGCTAAGCACACTGTGTCTGACAGAACTGGCCTGCAAACAAGGCCAGGGCCAGGCCTGCTGCTGAGGGGCACCAGTGGGACCAACAATAGGAGCTGGAGAAGGCACCAAAAGGTGACAAAAGTGAGGCTGTGGAGTGCAGATACAGCCTAGAATTTCATCAGCTCTCAGGCCTGGACTAAGGTGATGCCTTTCTTCCTTCTTTTATCTGTTGTCTAGTTATTAAGTGGTTCACCTGTCACCTAGAGGCTGGACTGCTTTTTGGTCAGTGATGCCTGTTTTTGGTGTTGCAAATGTAATTTCTCACATACATGGCACATACATGGCAGCTGTCAAAATTCATTAACCAAACATCATGCCAGCAGTGGTTATTGAAGACTTATCAGGAAAGATCGAAAGGCTTGTCTGTGGATTTCTGGGATAGGTTTTAAGGCTTATCACTAGCCTACCACTTAAAACCTTCACTCGGCTGTCCACCTGCCACTCTGCCCCTCATGGCTCCTGGTAGTCCCTGTGGACTTTCTCTTTGCTCGTCCCTCATCCCCACCCCCAAATTCTTATTCATGATTTGGACGAGCTACACTTTTCCTTCTAAGGCCAGGTTGGGAGCAACTCTTTCAATTCCATATTTTCCCAGGAATTGTTTTTCTCTTCTAGTTGTTCCTTGCATAGACCGCTTGTAGCTTTCTCCTGGCACTGATTATAAACTGTTTTGAGGCCAACATTTAAGGAGTGTTGACAATGTTACTAATGTAACTATTAGTACAATTAGTATTATGTTACTAAGTTACATTGCGTTGGGCTATTGACTACCTATTAATCTCATTTAATCCCCTCAACAATTCTATCCAGTGGGTACTGTTATTAGCCTTATTTTACAGCTGAGAAAACTGAGTTTCAGATATTAAGTGGGCACAGATATGGTGTATAAACCCAGATACTCTCTACTTGTCTACCCTCTGGCCTAGGAGGTCATAGAATGCAGGAATGTGTCTTTTTTTTTTTTTTTTTTTTTTTTTTTAACTTCAAACAAATTTTTATTACACAAAGGTTGTCACATAATTGGATATTTCTCTTTGTACACAATTATTCTCTCTCCCCACAGAAAGGCTGCTTAACTTCTCATCTGGTGGTGGCAAGCACTAAAATCCTGATTTTAACAGAATAGTAGTAAAAATGCCTCAGTGATTTAAGTTGAAAGCAGTACATTGGTACATGGCTCTTGTACCCATTATCAGGAATGTACAAATGTTCTTTATTCAAAAATACAAAATAAATTATCTGTAGGCATGGACAATGACAGCAGTAAACCATTATATATTTTGTCAACTGAAACCAGTAACTGATGGTTATAGTGATTTTCAGCCAGCCTTTTTCTTCATTTTCTCCAACTGACTTCTCTGAAGTTATTGGTGAGGAACACTGCCTTGGGCTTCCTGTCACAGTTCATTAATAAAGGTAAAGCACTACTAGTCTTGGAGTTAGAACATGCCACCTCCCATACCACCTCCCATTCCACCCATTGCACCCATTGCAGGGTCCTTCTCTTCTTTAGGAATTTCTGTGACAACAACTTCTGCTGTAGTTAACAGAGAGGCCACACCAGCAGCATCCAATAAAGCAGTTCTCACAACCTTTGTTGGGTCAATAATTCCTTTGTCCACCATATTCACAAAATCTCCAGCCATAGCATCATAACCAAGTTCTGAGGAACTTTGCATAATTTTCTCAACTATCAAAGATCCTTCAACACCTGCATTCTTAGCAATGGTCATTGCTGGAATTTTGAGTGTTCTTTTAATAATTTCTATACCAATTTTTTGATCTTCATTAGCTGGAGTCAATGAGTCCAAGGCTGGAATGCATCGAAGCAGGGCACAACCCCCTCCCAAAACAATGCCTTCTTCAACAGCAGCTCTTGTAGCATTAAGGGCATCTGTAACTCTGTCTTTCTTTTCATTCACTTCAACATCACTTGTCCCACCAACCTTCAGCACAGCTACTCCATCTGAAAGTTTTGCCAGCTGTTCATTCAGTTTTTCCTTTTCATATTCACTAGTTGTGACATCTAACTGCTCAATGATTTCTTGAATACATTTTTCAATTTTAGCCTTGTCACCTTTTCCTTTTAAGAGCATGGCATCGTCTTTGGTCACAATGACCTCTCCAACTTTTCCTAAGTCATGAGGCTGAACATCTTCAACATTTAGGGTCAACCCCTCTTCTCCAAACACTGCACCACCAGTAGCAATAGCCATATCTTTAAGCTGGTTCTTTCTATTGTCACCAAACCCTGGAGCCTTGACTGCCACAACCTGAAGACCAACCTTTAGCCTATTCAAGACGAGTGTACTTAGAGCTTCTCCATCAACGTCTTCAGCGATTATGACCAAAGGCTTACGGTGAGCATTGGCAATTTCAAGAGCCGGTACAATGGACTGGACACTAGAAATTTTCTTTTCACTCAGCAGAACATAGGCATCCTGGAATTCACATTTCTGCCCTTTTGATGTATTAATAAAGTATGGAGAAATATAGCCTCGATCAAATTTCATGCCTTCGATAATTTCTAATTCATCATTCAGTGTTTTTCCGTCCTTTACTGTGATGACACCCTTTCTTCCAACCTTTTTCATTGCATCAGAGATGATATTGCCAATTTCTTTGTCTCCATTTGCAGAAATCGTAGCAACCTGTGCAATTTCTTCAGGGGTGGTCACAGGTTTAGACTGCTTTTTAAGTTCAGCAATTACAGCATCAACAGCTAACATCACACCTCTCCTGATTTCCACGGGATTAGCACCTTTGCTAATCTTCTCGAAGCCTTCCTTGGCTATAGAGCGTGCCAGTACAGTAGCAGTGGTAGTGCCATCCCCAGCCTCTTCATTTGTGTTATTGGCAACATCTTGTACAAGTTTAGCTCCAATGTTTTTATATTTATCCTTTAAGTCAATTGACTTTGCAACAGTCACACCATCTTTTGTTACTTTGGGACTTCCCCAGCTCTGCTCAATAATCACTGTTCTTCCCTTTGGCCCCATTGTAACGGCCACAGCATCGGCTAAAAGGTCTACACCTTGAAGCATTAAGGCTCGGGCATCTGCACCAAATTTTACATCTTTGGCATAAGCCCGAGTGAGGTGAGGAGCCAGTACCCTGGACACCGGTCTTATCTGGCGAAAGACTGTGGGTAACCGAAGCATTTCTGCGGGGCGGCGGCGGGGCGTGCGGGCAGCGAGACAAGTCGTCGGCGGCGAGTGAGGGACAGAGTGCCAGGAATGTGTCTTTTGAATGAGATTCACGAATATCTTTTTGTATTTACTGTTTACCTCTTACTCTTCTTTCCACCTGGCACTATGACTCTCTTCCTGAATATCCATATGTTTGTTGAATTGTTTTCTTTGACTTATGTAAATAGAAAACCTGTAGACTTAGGAAAATGCACGAATCAATGGCTCCCATGAAAACATTTGCTTGTTCCAGTTGAAAATGTACCTTTTTTGATCATGGTACATTTTAGGTACAGTACGTTTTAGGGATGCCTCTAGAGTGTATATGAACAAGCCAATGTTTTTGTGGGATTCTTAAATATATAAACAATTTGAGTCACCCCATATCAGCATGTTGGCTCCATCTGGCAACCCAGTCTTATGCAATCCACTGAAGGAAAACCAAACAAGACAGTGGAAGTGATGGGCTCCAAGTTGGAACAGGAGTCCACTCGGGAGCTAGTTGGGCTCGGGGCGCCCCACCTAGCTGTCCAGATCTGGCCCTCTCAGAGGGAGGTCTTAGAAAATATTTTAATGATGGGCCCTGAGTTGGGGGCCCAGGCAGGATCCTATTGGCCTGGGTGTAAAGTGTGGTGTGGACTAGAAATATGTGATAGGCAAGTAATGGTTAATAATTGTGAGAGAAGACTTTACAGGCATATGTCAAACTCTGTATTCAGTAGGCACTTAAATACCAAACTGTATTCAAGTAGGTGCTTAATAAAGACCAAAGTATCTGAGTGTCATACAAATTACTGTTGAGCGCTAAGTTTATAATCAATTTCTTGCTTTTTCACTTACAAGATCTGTGATTGGACAAACAACGAAGTTTTCTGAACCTGTTTGCTCATGTCTGTAATGGACAGTGAGAGCTCCCCGACAGGGCCATGTGCAAAAGTGCTGTTATGATTATAACATCCTGCATTTATTAAATTCTTGTTGGGCATCAAGCACTGTTCTAAATGCCTTGTATAGATTATCTCTTTTATCCATCACAATAACATTCTGAGATGGGTTCTCTTATTCTCTTTTTATAGATGAGAAAATGAGACACAGAGAGGTGACCCCATTAGACTTGTGAATTTAATGCCAGGATTATCATGCCATATCACCTGGTTCAGCCCTTCCCATGCCTGGCTACCTGGTAAAATTACTTGAGCAGATTTTCAACGGTACCAGTGACCAGGCATCATTCCCTCAGAAATTCCACTTTGAAAGGCCTAAAGTGGGGCATGGATATCGATCCTTTCTGTAGCTCCCTGGGTGATTCTCATGGCAGCCAGGGCTGATAGCTCATTGACAGCAGGCAGACAGTGAACTCGAGTCGCATCTCAATCAGGGTGACTCAACCTTGACAATAGCAAATTAGTGACTCTTCCTCTGGGCATTCCAGAAGTAAGTACTTCACACATATAAGAAATTCTCAATCAAGTAGCTGTTTTAACCACTGGATATATGTTAAGCTTGTACTTGTCTAGGGTCTACTTGGTTCGTTCCACTGACCAGAGTATTAGATATATACAGAGCATCTCTGAAGCAGGGGCAGGGGTGGGAAGGCTGGGGGAGATGATGAGGTTCTGGAAGTGGTCTGCTACAGTGGAGAGAAGTATTGTGTCAGTGATATTGTTTAGAATTGCTAGGGTAATATGGTTTGGCTGTGTCCACACCCAAATCTCACCTTGATTTGTAGTAATCCCCATGTGTCAAGGTGGAACCAAGCAGAGATAATGGAATCATGGGGGTGGTTTCTGCCATACTGTTCTTGTGGTAATGAATAAGTCTCATGAGGTCTCATGGTTTTATAAAAGGGAGTTCCCCTGCACAAGCTCTCTTGCCTGCTGCCATGTAAGACGTGACTTTGCTCCTCATTCACATTCTGCCATGATTGTGAGGCCTCTCCAGCCAAGTGAAACTGTGAGTCAATTAAACCTCTTTCCTCTATAAATTACCCAGTCTTGGGTATGTCTTTATTAGCAGTGTGAGAACAGACTAATACACAGGACGTGGTTATAATAGAATATAAATTAACTCTTGGTTGGTTTTATTATTGTTAGAATTCTCTGCAAACAATGCATCCCAATATTATGAACACCTGGAGAGGACCACTCCCATCCTTTCCCCTTTGGTAGCTACCTTTTGGTGTGTTACTACTATTACTTCTAAGTATATCAGCAAATGATACATTTGATGTATATGTGTATATATAAACATTTAAATAGAATTATCCATAATTATATATAAATAGTATATATACTATAATGTTAACATTATGTTTATATGTAAATTATTTATAATTTTATGTATGTACTTTTACTAAATACATATATAAATAAAGTTATACAAGCAAAAATATTTATCACAGCAACCTTTTGAAAAAGTACTGTTTTCTCCATTTTACAGATGAAGAGCTTGAAACAGAGTTGAAAGCTTGTGCCCAGTGCTAGGAAGCTTATAATTAGTAGGAAACATTTACTGTGCATTTACTGACTGATTTCCCTGTATTATTTCTCTGAATCCTTTTAACAATCCTATGAAGAGATACTATTATTGGTTATTTTATAAAGAAGGAAGGCACAGGATAAAAAGGAGTCAAAGTCACAGGATGTTAGTTTTCCCAGACTCACCCAACCAGGAAGTGGGTGAACCAGAACTTGGCCTATGTGGTATGGATCTGATACTGTGTTCTCAAATGTATGCCATACTGCCTTTTGTGTAAGATAGTAAGAGGAGGAACTCAAAAGCTTTTTCTTGGTATACTGCCCGTCTTCTTCACCCTCTCCACTGTCTTCTTTGATTCTTTCACCTTGTCATTTACTTTTAGATCCCTGTCAGTAATGCACACAGTTTACTGGGTCCCGTTTAATCTTACGGCCTCAGCATTTCTTTCTGGTTCAACCATGGGTATCTCAATCAATGTGCCAGAATTGCCCTCCTCTGTCTGCCCTTACATCTACATCTTCTCCTATGTCAGGGGTCTGGTTAACTGGATCAGCATCCATGGGGCTCTTGCACTTGACTTGCACTTTTCATCTGGGAACTGTTTTACTGCCTCCTTAGTCAGGGATGTGGCTGCAGGGCACATAGAGCTGGCCTCCGCGCTCTCTCTCCTAATCCCTCTCTGTCTCCTGAGTACCTCTGTGCTTACCACAGTCCTAAATCTTATGGATTATAGTACAAGGATGACAATATATACTATAGTATAGGACTATGGTAACAGGAATAAGAAGAATTTGAATCGAAATGTAGTGACTGTGTGACTTTGGAGAGGTTAACAAACCTCTCTCCTAGATCCTTTCATCTGCAAAATGGGAGGCACAAGCTGAAAAAGTGTGGTAGAAAAGCAGTCATTATTACAGGGGATACACTTTTTTGCAGGAGAGAGAGGACATATTTATTTTGCCTGTCTTTCCTTCTAGATTCAGTGTAAAATGGAAGCCTGGATTTTGGAGATGTGTTTCATTTCATCTGTGTTTGGAATTAAAAAGTTAATATGATCACTGTTAGGGACTGAATTGTTTCTCCCCACTTCCCATTTCCTATGTTGGAGCCCTACTCCCCAAGGTGACTGTATTTGGAATACAGGACCTTGAAAGAGGTAATTACAGTTAAATGAGGTCATAATGATAGAGTCCTAATCTGATATGACCAATGTCCCTAAAAAAGAGATAGAGCCAGCAGGGATGAAAGAAAAAGCCACATGAGGGCACAGTAAGAAGGCAAGTCAAGGAGATAGGCCTCAGGAGAAATGAAAACTGCCAACACCTTGATATTGGACTTCCAGCCCCCAGAACTATGAGAAAATAAACTTCTGTGCCTTAAACTATCCAGTCTGTGTCGTTTTCTTATGCCAGCCCCAGAAAACAGATATAATCACCTTTGTGCTACAAATCCTATTCAAATGTGATTGTTCCAGTGTGTTCATTACTGCTTGGCAGCAGCGCCCATGTGAAAAACATTCAGTAACTCTCATCGTTTCGTTATAAGAAAGAAATAATCACTTTAATTTGCGTGCAAAGAATTTTGATCTCTAATGACCCAAACTGCATACATTTCATCTTTCTGGAAGGAAAAAAAATCAGTTTTCTCTTTGTACTATGCTTCTGGTCTTTTGTGTTATTTTAGGGGCCTGACCCTTTAAAAATACTTTGATGTTTGTCCCAATTTTATTTTCATTATTAAATTTCTCTGCCTGGCAGGGATCTGAGGTGGAAGCTTATGCCATCCTCCCCTTTTTAATTAGATGCAGGATTGAGTGACAGATCAAATGATCTTAAATTAATAACAATGACAAATTGCCCTCAGATGGCACTTGTACATAAAAGGAAACACTTCCATTAAACAAATGTTATGTCATCAAGAAACCCATTAATAGCACTGCCAGTGATCATAGCTGTATAATTCTCATCATTCTTAATAACCAGCAAAGTTATAATTGCATATGGAGCTTAATTAATTTTTTCTATCCTATTAGAGAGTGCCCAGGCTTCAGATCTCCCATTAAATACTCTGCAAAATTTAGACCATATTTCTTGAGGTCCAGATTTTTAGAAGACATGAGAAAGTATGGACAAAGATGAGATTGTATTATAAAATCTCAATATGCTGCAATTACCAATTGTTGGCTATTAGAGATGGAATTGGCCTTAAACATTATTTAACCTAATTCTAGTATTTTAAGCTGATTTTTATTTTATACACTTATATCTTTTACATACTCCCGGGCTGGAGTGCAGTGGCATGATCTCGGCTCCCTGCAACTTCCACCTCCCAGGTTCAAGCAATTCTCTTGTCTCAGCCTCCCAAGTAGCTGGGATTACAGGCATGCACCAGTATGCCTAGCTAATGTTTTTAGTAGTGATGGGGTTTCACTATGTTGGCCAGGCTGGTCTAGAATTTGTGGCCTCAAGCAGTCCACCCACTTAAGCCTCCTAAAGTACTGGAATTACGGGTATGAGCCACCATCCCTGGCCTAAATTGTCTATTCTTTAAGTAAATTAACCTTTTACTTAGCAAGTAAACCTATCTCTTTATAAACTCTTTTTCATTTTTACATCTTTTCCCTATCCATTTATTTACATATTGTGGCACAGACTGGCCATAAGCTCACCAGACCCACTTTCACTTCTTCCTGGGCACGCACATATATTATATTTTATAGTGGGGCTGGGGGACATGTGACTTGTTTTTGGGAATGTCCATGAGCAGAAGCCATGTTTATCGTTATAGGTGGGGGCAGTTAAGAGCAGGTAAGCCTCTTCACGCTCTCACTTTCTATGTCTGCCTTCCAAAGAAGGAGGATCTAGAAAATGAGGTTCTAGGAAGTGGTAGAGCCACTAGTTGGAAGAATCTGGGGTTCCTAAATCACTGTGTGGAGCAGACAACACCCAGAATTCCTTGCTGACCTTAATTGGACTACGATATGAGTGAGAAATTAACCTTTATTCATTTCAGCCACTTCAATTTCAGAATAATTTTATAGCACTTAGTCAACCATAAAGCATACATTTTACCTAATTGTATAAGTAGTTATAATTTTTTGTTTTACTTGATTTACATTTGAAATTGCTGGATATAGTTGCTCTATACTCTATAGTTTTCTATGTGCTATAGAGTTATACTTTTTATGCCTGGGTAATGGTCTATGTTAAATGATATGCTGAGTTAACATAATTAATGTTCACATATTGTATAGATTATTCTTATGCTTTCTTCTTTAGGAAATATCTTCATTCATAGGACACATTTCTTTTGAATTATGTTACCAAATTATTTTTTACAGTCATGTTCAGTTTGCATTCTCCTTTGCCATTATGAGAATATGAGTTTTAAAATTAAAAATTTATTTGTCCTTTTAAAATTTATTTGACATTAAATAATACTTTAAAAATACAGTATATAAATACAGTATACATTATATTTAACCTTTATTTGTAAATATGAAGACACATATAATTTGTGTTTCTTTAATAACTAGTGAGTTTTACATTTTCCAAATATATTTGCTTACTACTAATAGCTTCTTTGACATAGAGAATTTAATTCTCTCCTTTGAGGAGCATGCAACTCCTCAGTTTAACAGATGACACAACTGAGAGGAGAGGTGATTAATGAGAGGAGGCAATGTTGAGATAATGAATGAGTTAGCACAGAATACAGATTTTTAATTTAATACAGGAATTTTTCTATTATAGCAAAACTTTCATATTTATGAAATATGGTGTGTCATTCTAGTCCTTATAACTACCATCCTGGAAAGAATGATTATGATATAAATAAAACATGCTTTTCACCCTAGATCATCCCTTTTCACTTAATAGACAAGAGGAATTCAATAAAAGCCTCTGGGCACTCAGTGGAAGCACAGATACCATGGTCCAGCTCACTCCAGCCATACACAGAGTCAAATATAACAATGTATTTCACAATCTAGCCTCCTAGGTTTTGCCTGTATAACATAGGGATGGGTGAACGTTTTAGATGAGTGATAGGGTATTAATGCTTGAATAATTGAGAATTAGAAATGGCATGAAGAAGGGCAGAGGCATATGATAATTTAGCACTTGTTGGTCCTCCTGAGTGGAGAGTTTATCTAGAGAAGTGAGAGATAAGGGTGGAAAGACAAATGAGACTTGGAGTAATTCAATTCAGTAAATGAGTATTTAGTTCTTACTACGTACCAGGCACTGCCCTAGTTATGGGCTAATGGCAGGCAAATCAGATTAATGTCTTGCTTGAGCTCCTAATCAAATAAGAAAGATTACAGTATAGTGAAGAAAATAAGATTCTTTGGAATTAGCCTTGGGTTTGAGTCTCAACTCTAATTTTGTGAGCTTGGTGTATTAGTCTATTTTCATGCTGCTGATAAAGACACACCAGAGACTGGGGCAATTTACAAAAGAGAGAAGTTTAAATGGACTTACTGTTCCACATGACTGGGGAAGCCTGACAATCATGGTGGAAGGCAAGGAGGAGCAAGTCATGTCTTACATCGATGGTAGCAGACAAAGGAAGAGCTTGTGCAGGGCAACTCTCCCTTACAGAACCATCAGATCTCATGAGACTTATTCACTATCACAAGAACAGCCTGGGAAAAACCTGCCCCCATGATTCAATTATCTCCCACTGGCTCCCTCCTACAACACATGGGAATTCAAGGTAAGATTTTGGTGGCAACACAGCCAAACCAAATCATTCTGCCCCTGGCCCCTCCCAAATCTCACATCCTCACATACCAAAACCAATCATGCCTTCCCAACAGTCCCCCAAAGTCTTAACTCATTTCAGCATTAACTTAAAAGTCCACAGTCTAAAGTCTCACCCGAGACAAGGCAAGTCTCTTCTGCCTACGAGCCTATAAAATCAAAAGCAAGTTAGTTACTTCCTAGGTACAATGGGGGTACAGGCATTGGGTGAATACAGCCATTCCAAATGGGAGAAATTGTTCAGAACAAAGGGGCTACAGGCCCCATGCAACTCCAGAATCCAATGGGGCAGTCATATCTTAAAGCTCCAAAATGATTTCCTTTACTCCATGTCTCACATCCAGGTCATGCTGATGCAAGAGGTGGGTTCCCATGGTCTTGGGCAGCTCTGTCCCTGTGGCTTTGCAGGGTACAGCCTCCCTCCTGGCTGCATTCATGAGCTGGCATTGAGTGTCTGCAGCCTTTTGAGGTACACGGTGCAAGCTGTCAGTGGATCTGCCATTCTAGGGTCTGGGGGAAAGTGACCCTCTTCTCACAGCTCCATTAGGCAGTGCCCCAGTAGAGACTCTGTGTGGGAACTCTGACCCCACATTTCCCTTCTGCACTGCCCTAGCAGAGGTTCTCCATGACAGCCCTGCCCCTGCAGCAGACTTCTGTCTGGACATCCAGGTGTTTCCATACATCCTCTGAAATCTAGGTGGAGGTTCCCAAATGCCAATTCTTGACTTCTTTGTACTGGCAAGCTCAACACCACGTGGAAGCTGCCAAGGCTTGAGGCTTTCACCCTCTGAAGCCATGGTGCAAACTCTGTGTTGGCCCCTTTCAGACATGGCTGTGGTGGCTGGGACACAGGGCACTGAGTGCCTAGATTGTACACAGCATGGGGACCCTGGGCCCAGCGCACAAAACCACTTCTTCCTTGTAGGCATCTGGGCCTGTGATGGGAGGGGCTGCTGTGAAGACCTCTGACATGCCCTGGAGACATTTTCCCCATTGTCTTGGGGATTAACATTTGGCTCCTCGTTACTTATGCAAATTTCTGCAGCCACCTTGAATTTCTCCTCAGAAAGTGGGATTTTCTTTTCTATCGCATTGTCAGGCTGCAAATTTCCCAAACTTTTATGCTCCGTTTCCCTTTTAAAACTAAATACCTTTAACAGCATCCAAGTCACATCTTGAATGCTTTGATGCTTAAAAATTTCTTCTTCTAAATACCCTAAATCATCTCTCTCAAGTTTGAAGTTCCACAAATCTCTAGGGCAAGGGCAAAATGCCACCAGTCTCTTTGCTAAAACATAGCAAGTCACCTTTACTCCAGTTCCCAACAAGTTTCTCAGGAAGATGAGAGACTTGTAGACACAAGATGTAGACCCACAGATCTGTAGCTTGAAGCAAAATTACCTCTCTAAATTCAGTTTAGATCAGTCAAGTTCCAAATTGATGAGCAAGAAATAAATGGTCATTGTTGTATGCCAGTTAGATATAGATATTTTTCTTTCTACAACAATGTTGGGCTGATACAGGGTGATGTTCAAAGATGATATTTTAGAAGAACGTATTTATAAATTGGATTTTGAAGGAGGAATAGGAATTCACTAGGAGGAAAAATGATGTAAGTATATTCCAGATGAAAGAATATAAAGCAGAAAAATTCTGGGCCTTGATTAAAGAATATAATAATAAGGGAATCAAAAAAGAAGACACAATGGACATGAGAGTTAAGCAGAGACCTTAGGATAATATTTTTTTTCTTCGAGATATGGTCTCATTGTGTTGCCTAGGCTGGACACAGTTCACTGCAGTGTCAATCTCCTGGGCTCCAGTGCCTCAGCTTCCCAAATAGCTGGGAATACAGGACGCACCACTATACCTGGCAAATATTTAATTTTTTTTTTTTTTTTGTAGAGACAGGGAGGGTTTCACTGTGTCGTCTGGACTTGTCTAAAACTCCTGGACTCAAGCAATCCTTCTGCCTTGGCCTCCCAAAGTGCTGGGATTACAGGTATGAGCTAGACTCCTGGCAGGATAATGTTTTGTACATTAAACAATAAATGGAATAGGTGATTGGACAATTTACTAATTTATATTATGAGCCAGCTGGGTTGCCTTACTACTCTAGGTTTTGGTCCTCCAGGGTTTTATATATATATATATATATATATATATATATATATATACATACACATACACACACACACACACACACACATATATATGTTATATATATATATATATATGAAGCTTAGATTAAATAAACTCCAAGGCTTCTTATAGCTGTAACAGCCTATGATTTTGTGACAACAACCTATGATTTTGTGACAAAATAATAGCCTTAACTCTTTGTAAACGTATCCTCTAGGTCTCTCTTTTATGCTATGGGGTTTACTAATGGGAAATCAATATATCCTGTGGTATCTGAGAGAGCAGTTTACTGCTGAAAAGTTTCATCTCAGTTCACACATACACAAAATCCTAAAGGACATTTGAGTTGAACAGGTGTTTGACCCTACAGCTTCCTTTGCTGGGGTTGACTGACATAGAACCACTATTTTTCAAGTTTATTTTGGAACAGTAGCTAATCAAATAGTTCTGCTGCCTCTTGCTGGGGGTTTAAATGATCCCCTGATGAGCCGTAAATATAACTAGATTGATACTGCAGGAGTAAAATCCTTTATGAGTTCATAATCATAGATAGCCTGTTCTCTTTCAGGTTCTCAGGGAGGATTCTATAAATCACTGAATGGCATAATTGCTCCCCGAATAGTAAAGTAAACTCATTAGGAGCCCATGAGAAATTAATTCTCATGCTGAAGAAAATATAAATTGGCCAATTTCCTAGTTATTTCCAAAGATAATGGGTACCCTATTGGCCAACTGCTCTTAAACTTTTCATCAGAGAATTATATACAAGGCAAAATATAATCATGACCTTTTAATTTTCCTCAGTTTCAAAATAAGGGTTTTTTTTTGTTTGTTTGTTTAATTGTAAAGAGATTTTACTGTAGATGAAAATTTTTGGGGAAATTATGTATCCATCTTGTAGCAGTGGTGGTAAGCAGGAGTGATACCTCATCTTTTACCTGAAAAATAAATATGAAGCCTATTTATCTGAATAATCAGCAAAATATTTTGACAAACATGTGTATCACTATACAAGGTAGATTTAGGAAATAACCACCAACAAAAATAATTGATAATGATAAAACAAAGCTCATAGTGTTTCAAAATTAAAAAGCAAGAATGTAAGCAAATGAAATCCATAACCTACTGAAGACAACATTGATGATGCATCAACAATCTTGTCTTATTGTATTATCAAAGATCTCCAAGCATATATTGACATTAGGGATTTTCACATAATTGCCAATAATTGCAGAGCAGAAAGACTTAGCAGAATACTGAATTGCAGTCCCTAATAAACTCACGTCCTACCATAGTTTTCCTTTGAATTTCTATTGACCTTTAACTAACATAGGAGGTCAGTAGTCAGTTGTAAGTCACCTTCACCTTTGCAAACATGAGATGAGTCTACTATGGGATTGCCTACCATTTACACAGTGAAATAAATTGTATCATTGTGAACTGAAGAAAGCTCACAACCAAGAAACAGCATGTCATAAGTTCTCTTGTAGACTAATTGGCTGATGCTTATTAGTACTTGATTTTTATGTGGAAGTTTTGATATTTGTATGGGACTACATTTTGTATAAAATAGATCTTATTCTCTTTCAACAGTTCACTTAAATCCAGGAATTGAGAATTTGAGGACTTAATCAAATACTCACTAAAGATATGTTATCTTTTTAAAAATAGCTTTATTGAGGTATAATTGGCATAAAAACAACTTCACATATTTAATGTGTATAATTTTTTTTGAGTTTAAACATATGCAAATACCTGATACCATAATTGCAATCAAGACAATAAACATATCCATCACCTTCTAGAATTTCTTTTTCTGTGTGTGTTAAAAATACAATATGAAATCTATTTTCTAACAATTTTTGATGATCACAATACTGTATTAACTACAGACACCATAATGAATAATGTTTCTATAATTTATTTATCTAGCATAACTGGAACTTTGTACCCATTGAACAACAACTCCCTATTAGTGTAGTCATCACCTGAGATAGAAGAAGAGACAATCACTAGTTGCTCACTAAATATCAGGCATTTTGCTAGATGTTTAAAAGCAATAGCATGTTTTACCTATGGTATTGTGTTTAATCTTTTTTACCAGTTTATGAAATACTTTTTACTTATTATATATTAGAAGGCAGAGGCTCAGGAAATTAATCAATTTGCTCAAGTTTATACGACTAGTAAACATTGGAGCTGATATTTGAACCAGTATTTTTTTTTGTTTGTTTGTTTCAAAAGCTTGTTCTTTTCACATTATGGTTTCCCACAAAGGTTTTACAGACGTCCTTCCCCAACATTTAAGACACGGAGTTTGCAGAGACTCTTACCATCAGTCTGATAGATTTGCCCGAAATCTCGCTTGTGGTCAGGGGACTACAACAAATGTGAACGCAGAACCACAATGAACGATCCATATTGAGGTTTAACACATGATGTGAGTGTCTTGAGAGCATTTTTAGAAATAGAATTGACTAATTTCAGCCTGTCCACATGATAATACAAGGAAAAAAAGTCTTTCTTCTTTTTAAAAATCAAAGGAATGGAGAACTTGGTAAATATCACCAACTAATCCTTTGAAAAGAAGACCGACGAGAGGAACACCAAACTTCCTGGGGATATGAAAAAACTTTCAAAGCCAGCAATATCACATTTCATCTCCTTTTATCCCATAAGTCTATCCCACCCAGGAATGTCACTGTGGAATTCTGGTGCTTTTTAGAGTAGAATATCAAAGAACAGGCAATGAATAAGTCATAACATTGGAGGAGTGTTTAGCCACTTTGCTTTTGAGTAGGATGCTCCAGAGGCAGCTCTACAATGAAGACAGGTGAAAATAAACATCTTGCTTCTGTGAGCATAACACCAAGAGCCCTGCCAGTAATTTATGTGCATAAGTTTCTATAATTAAACATGTTCATACATATTCATTCACATGCTCCTAATTTTAGAGAACAGAGAAGTGAATTAATTGATTAGTAATTTGATTGTATTTGATTCAGCTGGCTCTCCAAGTTCCTTTTAAATGTCCCAGGGTAAGTTTCCACTAATAGAGAATTTAGCCAGAGACCTTGGGCAGCAGTAGATTGACTGATGATGAAGCGATTGAGCCATTTGTTTATTTAAACATTTTATTCATTCATTCATTCATTCAACAATTAGGCTCTTCTGTGCCCAGGCATCATGTCAAGTATAGAAGACATCCAGTTTGATAAGTGATCGGACTTGACCTGCAACTTCTATCCTTGCAGGGAAGACAGTCTAGTAATGAAGTCATTGACTGCAGGATTATGTGGCCAAGCACTAAAGATATCCAATGCATGCTGTAGTTTCAGGAATGATTTTTTAGAGATGGAGAAACCTGAGATGCTTTTTGAAGGAGGGTTAGGAGTTGTCTGAATGATGAAACATAGAAGGCATTTCAGATGGAGGCACAACAATAAAAAGAGTATCACATTTCCAGCATTTTTTTTTTTTTTTTTACCATTAGAAGGAATTGGGGAGGATGGCTGAAAAAGAGGAAAGGTCAGATGGTGAATTGTATTTTGTGATGAAGAGTTGTAGTCTATCTCTCCTAAAAACTAGGGTGAGATCAGGAAGGTTTTAAGCCTGGGAAAGACACACTAGATTTTCATCTCATGAGCATAAATCAGGCTTCTATATAGAGGGAAAATTAAGTTTGGCACAGACTCTGGACAGGTAGTTGAGTTAGAAAGTTATTGGAGGGATTCACACAAGTAAAGATGCAGCTCAGAGCTTAATTCATAACAGTAGAGACTGTGAGGAGGAGGGGAAGGCTTGATAGACCAGAAGCAGATAAAAATCGTACAACTTGGGGGTATGATGGTAAATAAGTGCGGATGTAAGGGTAAACCAGGTTCTGTTCAGGCAATTGGAAGATTGTGATGCCATTCATGAGGAGAGTCCAGTGATGTGAATAGTTTTGGGGAGGAAAGTGTATCAAATCAGTTTAGGAATATAATATATTTAAGACAAGAAGTCACGGAATTTGTGCAAAGTTGAGGCTTAGCCATGCTATCAAACTGCCAACAATCAGCACACAAGATATAATGTATTTTTTACTCTGGCATAGGGCTATTTTCAGACTTCTGATCCTTTGGACATGAATTTGCGTCTAACCTGGGATGCCTAATGCTCCTCTTTTCCCCTCATTCCCAGAGAAGCTTATACTTCAATTTTAAGGATCATCTCAAATGGAGCTTTCTCTGTGAAAGCTTCTACCTCCCACTTTGCCTCCACTTCACTTCCATCCTCACTGCCTTGGAAGAGCTAAGTCTTACCTCCCCTTTAGCCCTCATCATACTAAATTATTATTATACGTGCACATGTCTGTCTGTCCTGACACCTTGAGAGCTCCCCAAGGGCAGGGGAAATCCATGTCTTATTCACCTTTGTAACCTAATCTCCTAACAGGGCCTGATACCTAAAGGGTACTCAATAAATTTTGTTGGATTTATTCTCTTTCTGGCCGCTCTTTTCTTTCCTTGAATCTTTTCTTATCTGGCATTCTGTTGTCACATAGGATGGGGCCATAGCTTTCCAAGTGAGGGGTTATGAAATTATACCTTGATTTTGCTCATCTACCTGGTAGCTCTACCCCTGGGAAATAAAGCAGAGTGGAACAGCTCAAGCTTGTTTCTTAGAGGGTGGCAGGGTTCCTAAGACAAACATTAGGGTTGAAAACAGTGTTCTTCAAGTTCAACATGATTAATTCCCCTGCTTCCTGTTTGCTGGTGCTCCATGCTTGGCAGGCACACACAAGCAACAGAACCATTAGGAGCAGAGGGAGTCAGAGAACTCACATGTATCATATAAGTCATCTCTCTGAACCTGGACTAGGGAAGCACAGCTGCAGTCTCTATGATTTACAGCTTAGATGGTAGGTTTCCCCTTGTAGAACTTTTGACTTGGAAACTTAGTAAACTACCAGCTGTGAATTCCAGTTTTCCCCAGCTCCTCCTGGCTGCCCATGAAGATCACTCACAGAGAAGCCCACTAAATTCCAAAACCAAAGAAAACCCATTTGGACTCTGAGGGTAGCAACACCTTGTTCAGCCACAGCAAGATGTGCCCACACAAAGTCTAGTCTTGGACACTCTGTCCCTAATGATCAAAGACTTGGAGGTGAGGAGCTCTGGGTTGATGACAGGAGGCTCTAACTCTGCCAATGTGCCCAGTCCCATTGAGTCTGCCTAACCAACTATTCTTCTAGCTGGATTTAGATTTTGGGGAGGATTAGGCCATTTGGCACCTCTGTTTGTCATTTTCCCATAGAGGACCTGTGATTCTGGGGCTTTAGTTGAGAGCCCGACCTGTTTTTTAGGTGTCCCTAAGTTGTGCCTACTTCTTGTGTCTTAGCTTTATGACTGATCTTTGCTTCTCATAGTCTGTTACATCATTGTAGACTGTATTCAATAACCGTATTCCCTCTCACTGTGAAAAGTGCTCTGATGGATATGTTTTCTACTCTCCTGCTTTGGCCTGGCTGCTTCTAAGACTCTTATACCTTTTCAGACTGTTTGTAATAATTGACAATGCTCTTGGGACTCTCATATTGGCTTCAGCATGACTTCTTCCTGCCTTCCTACTTCTAGGCCATCTCACTTTCCCCCAGCTGAACCCTGGACAGGCTGTTCCTGGGGTGCTGTCAATTTATACTGGGTTCTGTTTGCTTATTTTTTCTCTGCCACTGTAAGAGCCACTAACTAGCAGAGCAGCCAGTGTCAACACCTGCCTCTTTTCTTTAGATATACAATGGCCACCATTTGTTGTGGATTCATTTATTACCCTGCAGTTTGTGAAATGAATGTATAAAGAGAGAACAGAGGCATTTGTTCTGGAAGGGTGCCAGGGAACCTGGGTCTGTCACATCCTAAGCCATGCTGGGCAGAAGCCAGGCCACTTAGCTTAGGAGAGAAATAGAGAACATCCACATGACAGGCATAGGCTCTGGAATTATACTGCCAAGACCCAGCAGCCAGGCTTTCATAAAAGGAGGTGTACAAAGACAATAGATGGAGAATCAGCCAAGAAATTGTCTCCTCTAATCAGACAACTTAGAGGAGAAGTTATTTGAAGGGACAGACATGTGGATTAACTTTGCTTGAGATGTGTTTGCCAGGACCATGCCAAGAATCAGAACCTTACAGACTCACAGAACATGAGAGCTAGGAAGATTGTGAGATCATGTTAGAGAATCTCACAGGGGCAAGGTTGGCCACCTAAATAAGTGAGTAAGTGGGGATAATGGCAGATAGTAGGTGGTAATTCTCTACACACACAATTGGTACCATGCAGTAAGTTGGGCCAGTGTTGCAAGATCTTAACAGTTTTTAAGAAAAGCCAGAAATCCAGATTTTATGTAAATTTTGTGACTTTTAAATGCTATCAAATAATTAAAAGTTGTTTTCAAACACAGAAAAATCAAAGCACATCTGTGGGCTGGATATAGCCTACAATCTAAATGGGCCCTATATTTTTAAGGTGATAATAGCTGAAGCACAGGAAATAAGTGGATTTCTCCAAAGTCCAGTGATTTACTTGGAGAAAGGTAAGTACTTGATGGCTTAGTATACTGTCCTTACTCTCTTCCTCTCTCTGATCCAGCACCCTGTGGAGATGTGGTGAACATAAAGTGTTCCATTTCCTCCTCAACTAAAGTGGGGCCAATGACCTTCTATTGCTTCTTGACATTTTACTAACTCGGCTCCTCACCTGTGAGGTTGGTCCCCATTCAGTGAAGTGAGAATGTGAAGAGACCTGGGCTATATTCTAGCCCAGGCTGAGTTATTTATCGTGTGGCCTTGGAAAATTCTCTTCTATTCTTTGGACCTTATTTTCCTCATAGACAAAGTACGGCTGTCAGTCTAGGTAAATTCCAAGTTCCTTTATAAGTCAACCCAAGTGAACCCAAGCTTGCTTTAAGTATCTTTCTAAGTTCCCGTGTCATCACCCTTCATTATCACTTACTTCTATTCCATCCCTCCCTGCTTCCGCACACATGCCCTCACACCCAAGCCCACATCATGAGTACCTGGTGTTTGCAAGCTACTGCTCAACACCTGGAGTCCCATTGACATGCAACACTGAGATCCACCCTCCACTGCCCATGTTAAGATTCATTCAAAATCACTTTTACCAATCAAAACTCACCACCCAGGTAGAGAAGTAAGATGACTAAATATTGGAAATGGGTGAATAAATGTCTCAGTATATGAAGATTAAACTGAAAAACTTTGGAAAATCATTAGAACTGGTAAAAGAATGGAATTAAATAAATACACAAAAGTCAATGGTTTTTCTCTGGATAAGCCATAACCAGTTAACAAATATACACATACACTCTTCTGCAAAAATATGATCTTAAAAAAGCATATAGGACCTACATAAATAAAATAGCAAACTTTTACCATGGTGCATAAAAGAAGATGGGGACAAATGCTCATGCAAGAGAAACCATATTGTAACAGATGTCCTGGAAGTTAATCTATAAACTCAGTGGCTTAATTCCAATTTGGTACATTCGTAGATTAGTAGTTAAAATCTCAATCACATTTTAGATGTGGTATATAGGAAGTTCTAAAACAATTCTCAGTTTCATTTGGAGTAATGAGGTACCACATTCTAAATTTACTCAAGATCCAGTCACTTATTTCCACCTCCTTTGGTCCAAGCCCTGCATGTTCCTCATGTGGATCATTGCAGTAGCCTTGTAATAAACCTTACACTTTGATCCTTTCTCCTTTCAATCTGTTCTCAGCACAGCTTCCAATGTATTCCTATCAAAATGCAATATCACCTTCCTAACCAAAATCTTTCAATGGCTTTCCACCTTTTAGCAAATAAAAGGAAAATTATCCTGATGGCCTGCAGTGACCTACATGATCTGAACCTTGTTATGAGACTTCCTCATCTCCTACTCCTCCACCGCTCATTTAACATAGAAACACTGTTTTCCTGGGTGCTCTCGGCAGGCACTGTACATTCCAGCGTCAGCGCCTTTGCACTTGCTGTTATTGCTTCCTGGAATGCTTTGACTCCAAATATCTAGGTAGTTTACCTTCTCACATCTTTTTGTATTTACCACATATATTATCTTTTCAGTGAGCTATATCCTATATAATATTTCAAGCCTGTTCCCTCAGACATCAATCACTATTTTTCTCTGTAGTCATTATCATAGTTTCAGCATACTATATATTTTATTTTTGTAAACTCATTGAGGGCAAGGGGTTTTGTCAGTTCTGTTTACTGCTGAATTTTCGGTGCATGTGCTTAGCTAATAGTCTACACTCAATAAATATTTGTTAGATGAGTAATGAGGGGAAACATACTATAAGACATTCAAATTTATTTTAAAGATAAAATAATGAAAAAAGCATGAAATCAATAAGCTGAATAAAAGAGAAAATCCTAGAAGAGATAAACTCTGAATATCAATTCAGAACGTATCAAAAGCAGCATAATTCTTATTTAGGGCCAGTAGAATCATATGACTCATTTCAATCAGTGGAATTAAGAGAACTAGTTAGGAACAAGAATGAATAACTATTCTGTAATATACATACATCAAAATAAATGACAGATGGACAAAAATATTCACCTAAAAATCATCTTCCTCAAAGACAGACCTAGGCCAAAATGGCTTTATTGGCAAATTCTAACAAACACTTGAATAATAATTAATGCCAATTATTCACATAATTTTCCCAAAAATAGAAGAGGTCGCAAAATTTCTCAACCCATTCTATGAGACGTTGTACTGTGATACAAAAACCAGACAAAGAAATTGCAAGAAAATAAAACTACAGACCAATATCTCTTAAAAATATAGTAATAAAATGCTCAACAAATTACTAGCAAACAGAATCTAGCAATATATAAACAGGATTATACACCACGACCAAGTGGAATTTATCCCAAGAATGCAAGGTATTTAACGTTTAAAAATAAATTAATGTAATAAACCTTACTAATAGAATAAAAGACAAAACCAACATAGTCATCTCAAAAGCCATAGAAAAAGCTTTGAGAAAGTTCAATCCTTTTTTTAATAAGACACTCAAAAAGCTAGGAATAGAAGGGAATGTCCTCAACCTGCTAAAAGGCATCTACAAAAAGAACCCTATAGCTTACATCATTCTTGTGAAAGACTAGACTCATTTATCTTAAAATAAGAAGAAGATAATAATGTCATTTCTTATCACTCCTATTTAACTTTATACTGGAGTTTCTAGACAGAGCATTTAGGCAAGAAAAAGAAAAGAAAAACATATAGACTAGAAAGGAAGAAGGCAAATTATCTCTATTTGAGGATGACACAATCTTGTACACAGAAAATCCTAAGCAACCTAAACTACTAGTAATCTTAAACTACTAAGTAATCTAACAAGTTCAACAATGTGGTAGCATACAAGATAAATATACAAAGATCAACTGTGTTTGTACACACTTGCAATGAATACTCTTGAAATTTTAAAAATAATTCAATTTATAATAGCATAAATAAGAATTAAATACTTAAGAACAAATTTAATAAAACAAGTGTAAGACTTGTACTCTAAAAACTACAAACCACCATTACATAAAATTAAAGAAGCCTACATAAAGGGTACAACTTCTTATGTTCATGGATCAAAACACTTAATATTGTTAAGATAGCAATCCTTCCTAAATTGATCTACAGACTCAATGCAATCCCTATCAAAGTCCTAGCTATCATTTTTTGCAGAAATTAATGAGCTGATTATAAAATTTATATGGAATAAGGGACCTAGAACACCCAAAGCAATGTTGAAAAACAAATACGAAGTTGAAAGACTAACATTTTCCAATTTCAAAACTTACAACAAAGCTATAGTAATAAAGACAGTGTGGGATTGACATAAAAACGGACAGGGAGATCAGTAGAGCAAAACTGAGAATCCAGAGGTAAACTCCTACAAATGTGACTGATGAAATTTTATAAATTGTAGTAACAACATTTAACATGAAATCTACAGTTTAAACAGATTTTTATGTGTACAATACAGTATTGTTAACTATAGGCATGATGCCCAGGAGATCTCTAGAATTTATTAATCTTATATAACTCAAACTATTGACCCACAACTCCTTGTTATTAATAACATCCCTGAAAATCACTATCCTACTCTCTACTTCTATGAATTTGAGTCTTCTAGGTGTCTCTTATAAGTAGAATCATACAGTATTAGTCCTTGTGTAACTGGCATATTTTATTTAGCATAATGTCTTCAAGTTTCATCCATGTCATTGCATATTGTGGGGTTTTCTTTTCTAAGGCTGAATAATATTCCATTATATTGATACACCACATTTTAAAAAGTCCATTCACCCATCAATAAATATTTAGGTTCTTTCCAAATCTTGGCTATTATAATGTAACAATTTTTGACAAAGTTGCCAAAACAATTAATTGGAGAGAGAATTTTTTTTTTCAACAAATGAGGCTCGGACAGCCAACTATTCACATGGAAAAGAATGAAGTTGGACCCCTTCCTCACTCTATACTCAAAACTTAAAACGAATCAAAGACCTAAATGTAAGAGCTAAAATTATAAAAATCTTAGAAGAAAATATCTTCATGTTCAGGTTTGGCAAAGGCTTCTTATATGACACCAAAATTACAACTGACCAAACAAAAAAAATAGATAGACTTCCTCAAAATCAGAAACTTTCATGCTTCAAAGGGCACCATCAATAAAGTTAAAAGAAAATCCACAAAATGGGAAAAAATTTTCAAATCATATATGGTCTAGTACTCAAATTATGTGAAGAATTTTTAAAAGGTGAATAACTCAATTAAAAAATGGGTAGGACATTTGAGTAGATATTTCTCCAAAGAAGGTTTACAAATGGTCAATAGACACATGAAAAGATGTTAAGGGCAGTTAGTAGTTCTGAAATGTGAATAAATCCATCATGACATAACACTGCATACACACTAAGATGGTCATAACAAAAAATAAAGGTAGTAAAAATTGTTGGTAAGGATGTGAAAGAATGGAATCCCTCTTACATTGCTGGTGTGAATGTAAAATGGTGTATGTATAAGTCCCTTTTTACATTGCTATAAAGAAATCCCTGAGACTTTGTAATTTATTAACAGAAGAGGTTTAATTGGCTCACAGTTTTGCAGGCTTTACAGAAAGCAGTGTGCTGGCATCTGCTTGGCTTCTAGGGAGCCTCAGGAAGCTTACAATCATGGTGGAGGGCGAAGGAGGAGAAGGCACATCACATAGCCAGAGCAGAAGCAAGAGAGAATGGGAGGGGAGCTGCCACACACTTTTAAATGACCAGATCTCCAGAGAACTCACTATCGCAAAGGCCTCACCAAGCCAAGAAGGATCCACCCCGTGACCCAAACACCTCCCACCAGGGAAGTGTTTCCTCCCACTGGGACCCACCTGCAGCACTGGGAATTAAAATTCAACATGAGTTTTCAGCAGGGACAAATATCCAAACTATATTAGAGAAGTTGCTTGGAAAGGAGATTGGCAGTTCTTCAAAATGTCAAACATAGATTTAGCATATGACCCAGCAATTTCACTCCTAAGTATAAACTCAAGGGAAATTAAAACATAAGTCCACACAAAAACATAGCTGCATTATTCATGATAGCCAAGAGTGCATGGAAACAAAGCAAATGTCTGTCACTGATGAATGGCTAAAGAAAATATAGTATATCCATACAAGAGAATACTATTAGATAATCCAAAGGAATGAAGTATTGATACACGCTAAAACATGAATGAACTTTGAAAACTATGCTAGAAGCTAGTCACAAAAGACCATATATTGTATGACTCCATTTATATAAAATATTCAGATCAGGCTAATCTCTGGTAACAGGAAGCGGATTAATGCTGCCTAGGTCTGGAGATGGGGTGGTGTGTGTATGTGTTGGAGGAAGAGTTGGAGAATGTCTGCTAATGGTTATGGAATTTCTTTTTTAAGTGTTGAAATCTTCTAAAATCGATTGTGGTAATGGCTGCACAACTGTTTGTACTAAAAACTATTACATTGTGCACATTAGAAAGGTCATTTGTATAATATGTACATGATATTTCAATAAACCTGTTATAAAAGGTATGCCTCAAAGGTAAAATTATTGTTTACAAATGACTTTTATACATACATTATCTCATCCTTTCCTCCAGCAACCAGGAGGATGTATTCTAGGGACATGGGATCACCTCCACTGTGTAGAGGAGAAACCCAAGTTTCAGGTTTAGCCATGTATCCAACATTATTCCTTTAGTAAGTGAATGATCTAAAAGTAAGAACTGCTGGCTTCACATTTTATTTTATCCCTTTCCTTACACAACCTTTTATTTCATGTCCTTTTGATTTCCATTTTTAGACCTGACCTCTGATCACTTCTGATTAGCCCTTCATCCTCTGTTTGCATTTTTTTAAAACCAGGACCAGTATTTAATTATTCATTCATTGTAAAACATAATGGCTAGTGTCTCAACTGACTGCGAGAAGTCTGAATTCCTTTACATCAACAGTTTGAAAATTCCAAAAGTAATGGTCCTTCATGAAAAATACCTTCTGGGCTCCTGTTTATTGTGCAGTCAGACTATAGCTCAGTTGGCTGATCTAACTGTCAGGAGAGGTAACCTCATATGGCCTTGTCTGGATGTACTTATTTAATTTCATGGCTTTTTTCTTAAAGTCTTACCTTAGTGACACCCTGTCTAAGCTGGTTAGTCTGAAAGTCTGCATCTATATAGCTCTAATACTCTAAGAAACTGTACTTCAGGGCTTGTCTTTGTGGCCTCTTCTCCCTCATTCCTTCTTTCTTCTTATGGGTTTTTCATTTGTTTTCCTGATAAATATTTGAGGAATAAATGGATGAATAAATAAATACATGAGTACCTGGCACACAGGATTTTAAGAATGGCAAGGGCAACCTTTTAATTTAGGGGATTATCTTTAGTGGCAGACAGGAGAATGCACTGGATAGAGGAGAGTTTGAACACTGGAAAACCATTCAGTGGACCATTCTTACTTTTGATAGTCAGTTATGGTGGTTGATTTTGGTAACTGATGGTCTTTCAAAATGTCACGGTGTCATTCAGAGCATCAGAAATTCAAGTATGTTTTTTGTGGTTTGAGTTTCAAGATCACTAACCTAGAAATTGGCAATAAAGCATCTACTCCAAGACCACAATACATTCATCAATTTATTCAGCAAATTCTTGTTTAGCATCTCCTGTGTTTTGGTGTAGCTAAACTGAATATGCAGCAGAGGAGAAAAACAGACATAGTTCTGGATACTACAGTCTGGTGACAGACAGTAAGTAAACCAGCAAATAAATGTGAAAGTGGGTATGTGAATAGACTACAGTTATGTGAACTGGAACTGAAGGTCTGGAAAAAGGAGTAATGGAAAAATGACAGTAGTGATGTTAGGAAGGGCTGCCAAAGAAAGATAAGCCTTGCAGGCCAATGTGAGCCAATGGTGATGGTGATGATGATAATGCTGCTGCTGCTGCTCATGTTAGCAATACTGCTTGGTATTCAGGTAATACTGTTACCTTCATGAAATGTTCTCATAATTATTTAATTGTTGCACCTTTTCTAAATGAAATGTGAGTTTCACAAAAAAGTAAAATGAGTCATCTGTGGTTACAGAATTGCCAGAGGCAGAGGTGGTGTTAGAACCATCTTTTGTGATTAGCATCTCTAAATAGGTGTCACTGCAGAACCATTTGTTAACAGAAAATCTCACATATAAACCCATTCCTCACTTTGACCTTACCTGAATATTGCCCTCTATTCCCCTTCCCCCCACCCCTCCAGGGCAAGGTCTAGGCTCCAAGGAATACAGTTTGGACATTCTTATACATCATGCTTGCTATGGAGACATGGAATATTGGGAAATGAATTTATTGTGTAAGTCTAATAAATGTACTCTGGTCTATATGCAACCTCATACTTTCCATCTAAGCATTGCTAGAGAAATGTAGTCAATGAATGTAATATTGTTTGATTCCTATTGTAGCAAATAGGGTTGTTTGGCTAGTTACAAGGGAGAAAAAAATCCAAGGAGACCTATCTGTACCTCTCTCTGTGCTTGGTGAGATCTCTTCACCCTGCTCTGGTGATGTTATCCTCATCTGAGCTCTGGGATGTGCAGTTTTCCCGCTGTGCTCTCTGACTCTTCTTTTTTTTCTGGTTGCTGCATATTAGCCTATAGTTCAACATTTTGAAGTCAGAGCATTTATTCCTAAGCCCAGGAAAATAGATACTACGGAGTTCCTCTGAAAACTGGAGTTCCTGGCAGAGGCTTCTCCTATTTCTTACTTTCTTACAGACAGATGATAATTTTTCTGGCTAGATTTAACCTATTTAGGGAAAAATCAATCTTTACTAGCCCTCTTTAGACTGGCATCCTTACCTGGACCCCTCTTTGGCCCCTAGGAACACCATCCCTTTCTGTCTTTTGAAAATGACTTCACGACATCTTTTCTATTTGAGTTCCTCTCGAATTGAACACTCAGACCACCTCAGACTCACTCTCCCAGAGATACCAGGTTTTCTCCACCTTTTTCCACCAAGAACTCTGGCCAGCCAGCAGCTCCTGAACCAGAAGCCCACTCTACAACTACAGCCTTTGTCAACTGGGCTTTCTTCATGGGCCTAATATTGAAACAGTTTTTGTAGATGTAATTCATTGTGATGAGGTCATACTGGATTAGGGTGAGTCTTAAATCCTTCTTTCTTGGAAGAAAGGCCAATTGACAAAGGCCATAGTTGTAGAGGAAGCTTCTTTTCTCTAGCTCTCAGATGGTCTCCAGTTATATTGTTTTGTCTCCTTGACCCTTTAAACTTAGCATGGTCATGCTGGTCCTCAACGTCCCCTGCAGATGTTCTTAATCCTGCCCACATTTTGATAAATATTTCCATTGTTAAAAACTCTACTCACATCTCTCCTCATGTAGTGCCCCGACGTACCTCCCTCTATGCCTCTGTCTAGTGGAGAACTTTAGAGCACTTACCAGTGCTTATGTCTGTCTCTCCCAGACTGTGGGCTGTCAAGCACAAGCATACCTGAACTTAATAGTTTCAGCATTTCTCACAGAGACTATTCTATAGTAGTTGCTTAGTAAATTAATAAATGAATACATGAGGAGGAAAGCACTTTTACAATCTGAAAGTACTTAATTTAGAAGTTCATGTTTTGAGCTCCTAGGAATGTCAGGCTGGGTTTTGGAGACGTCTCAGACTATACTCTCTAGATAATAAAAAGTGATTATTGAAGCCCATTATATTCACAGAGTGCTGACGCATATTTCATGGCACTTGACCTTAATCGCAACCTTATGAGAGAGAAGAAAAATCCAGATATGATCTCAGTTCCCAAAAGAGATAACAGACCCAAAGAAATTAAAGATATTGGCCGGGCGCGGTGGCTCAAGCCTGTAATCCCAGCACTTTGGGAGGCTGAGACGGGTGGATCACGAAGTCAGGAGATCGAGACCATCCTGGCTAACATGGTGAAACCCCGTCTCTACTAAAAAAAATACAAAAAACTAGCCGGGCGAGGTGGCGGGCGCCTGTAGTCCCAGCTACTCGGGAGGCTGAGGCAGGAGAATGGCGTAAACCCGGGAGGCGGAACTTGCAGTGAGCTGAGATCCGGCCACTGCACTCCAGCCCGGGCGACAGAGCAAGACTCTGTCTCAAAAAAAAAAAAAAAAGAAATTAAAGATATTATAACTAAGTAATTATATATTTCAATTATTATTCAAAGTCATGATTTAAGTTTAATTAATAAACCTTAAGCATTTTCAGCATAAAGTGAGACACACAAACACAAGCATTTTATCCTGAAACAAATACAATACTGTAGCTGGGAAAAGAGACTATCATTGAAGGAAGCTATTATTAATGCTCCTTCATCCATTCACCTTCTATTTTTTTAGTTGAGAACAGAAGAATAATTAAGTAGGAGTCACTGAGTTGAGGGGATTAGAGGTTGGGGTGAAGAGGACTTCGTGCAGAAGAACTAGTTCGTTCCAAAATTGAAACAAAGATTAGCCCATTTGAGGAGTCAAAACAGTCTAGAGCGGCTGAAGTTTGGTAAGGGCAGGGGAAAGTCATGGCCTTGGGAGCTCTTGCAGCTCCACTCTTCCTGGAGGCTCCCAGCCTCCCGGCAAAAGAAAGCAAATGATTATTCCCCTTTCTACCGGGAGTCCTTGCATTAAGAAATTCAACGAAATTTTCAGGTGGGGGAAAAAAGCTTCAAATGCTTAATTTAGAAAAAATTAGTTTTTATTATGTAGTCGATCCTTTAGGTATTTAGAAAGAAGATCAAGAGACTACACTAAAGATGCTGAAAAGTTAGTTATAGATGTCTGCATTTTTCATAACTAATTTTTCTAAACAGAGTAGAACTAACATCCTAAATGAAAAGGTTACTGTATCATGTCAAGAATCAAGTGTATTATAAAGAGAAGAATTTTATTATCTGGAAAGTATAACAAGAAATACAGCTACAAAGTAGAATCTATATGGCCCAAAGTGAAATGGAGATTAGCAGTTGCAGCAGTCAGCATGCTAATGGGAAACAATGGCCCAGGCTTATTGAAAAGTTTAAAGAAAGGACTTTTTATATAGGTGCCCACAGGGTTAAGGGAACTCATGCAAAATGGGGAGATGGGGATGTGCTTTCACGGTTTGAATGTTTTTGTCCCCTCTAAAAATTTATGTTGAAATCTAATCCCCAGTGCAACCGTGTTGAGAGGTGGGGACTTTTGGCAGGCATTTATGTCATGAGGGCTTAGGTTTCATGAATGGATTAATGCTGTAATAAAGGGCTTGATAGAGGGATTTTGTTCCTTTTTTGTCTTTCTGCCTTCTGCTATGTGAGGATGATTCATTGCTCCTTTCAGGAGGATGCAGCGTTCAGGGCACCATCTTGGAAGCAGAGATAGGACCCTCACAAAACCTGCCGTGCCTTGACCTTGGACTTCCCAGTCTCCCTCTAGAGCTGCAAGAAATAAATCTCTGTTCTTTGTAAGTTACCCAGTCTGTGATATTCTATCACTTTCACTACAGCACAAGTAGACTAAAACAGAAATTGGTACCAGAGAAGTGGGCATCATTATAACAAATACCTAACAATGTGGAGGCAGCTTTGGAACTTGAAAATGGGCAGAGACTGGAACAGACTGGAAGTAAATGCTGGAAAAAGCCTCTATTGCCATGAAAAAGGCATTGAGGATGATTCTTATGAGTTCTCAGAAGATAAGAGCTTTAAGGAAAGCCGCATTTTTAGCAATTACTTAAATGGTTATGAACAGAATGTTGGTGGAAGTATGAAGTGGGAAGACTATTCTGCCTATATTAGTGGTTTTCAATTTTGCCCGCGCATTGGAATCACCTTGGTAGATTTAAAATACATATATATAGCCAAATCCCACTGCCAGAGCTTCTGATTTAATTGGTTTGGTGTATGGCCTGGGTATTGGGAGTTTTAAGAGCTTCCTGAATGATTCAAATCGGTAACTGGTGTTGAGAACCATTTTTCTATATCTTAACATTTCTTTTTCTTCTCTGAATTGCTGCAATGTTGTTCTATCTCTTACAGTATAACATAAAACATTTAAATTTATCTTACTTTGTTTCTTATAATGAAGCTCAGTGTTTCACATTGAACTCTGCTTTCTCTAACAAAATGACAACACACGTCTTTGGATTCTCTTTAGTGCCGATTCCATTTCTGAGCATATAGTATCTACTTACTAAGTATCCAGTGGGTTAGTGTACTGGAGATCACTGAGTCCCTTCCCAGAAGGTCACAGAGTACAGTCTCTTCTTCCTCCTATTGGAGACAGGTTTCCATTCCAGAGGGAGCGGCAAGCCAGAACATCAAGAAGACAAATTGGTTTTGAGAATGTCAACATGAAAAATGAGAAAACTACTTTTAACAGTTGGAAACCCATTTAAACTCCTAATCCTCTTATTAAACCTGTTTGGAGACAGCTTGGAGAAACCAATGCTAGGGATGCTTCCATTTACCATCCAGATGTACAAAATAAATAATGGAATTTTAATCAGCTGGAGAAGCTGCAGAGCCCTAACACCTGATGAGATTTTTAAATTCATTTTTTCCCCTGGGAAAACTAATTATAGCAAACTATTTCATCAAACTGTCCTGGAGAGTGGTTGTACTTGGCAATGCCACTCTTAGAGAGGAGTTTACTTAATAAAAGGATATGACTTTAGTCCCACTACATTAAGGTAACAGTAACCAATTGTTTGTGTGTATTTGTTAGAAGGGCTGTTTTTATAAACAAGTTTTCAGAAGAAGGAAATCATTATTATTTGGAGAATATTGTCCCAACCTTCAAAAACATAGTGTTTATAATTGTTAATAATATTCCTCTTGATTTATTATTGTATGTATACAGGTTTTGACACTAGTTTGGCAAGATAGATACACACACACACACACACACACACACACACATTAACCAGTAACCTTGAAATTCAGGGAACAATACCCCCCTTTACAGGTGAAGAACTTGAGACCTAGAGAAGTTACTTGCTCAGAGTTACATAAGTGTTCAATGTCAGAACTAACATGAGAATTCAAGCCTAATTTACTTCTATTTTTCCAAGGTGCCTCCGATTATGGTGGGGAAAAAATAAACAGTCTAAGACTTTCAACTTCCTTGGGAAAATAGTACACACATAACATTTATTGTTTTAAGACACATGAAGGTGGACATTGGATTAAGACCCCTTGATAAGACAAAGAGCCAAATGAGAACCATCCTGGGGTGTGGGTGAAGGAAGGGATCTGGTGAGGAGTGGTTTTTGTTTTTCCCTTCGGGAAAAAGCTGCGCTGGGACACTCCGATGGAAAGAGATCATCTGCAGGATACTAACCTAGATCCTGCATTTGATGTTGCTCTTGGTGTTTAAAGAAACTGCGACGTAAGACGATGGCTACTTCAAAGTGCCTGCCACATTTGTCAGGCTTTTACCTTAAGGTTGTCACTTCACACCTGGATTATAGCATTAGCCTTCATGCCAGGCCCCTGGATTTCATTTTCTCCCTCTCCCTCTCCATCATCATGCCAGGGATGTCTTCCTTTAACGCCACTATCTTGCTAGGTTACGCGCTGCTTCCAAACCTCCCACGGCTCCTAGCACATCTAACCCTTCTGACTCAAGGTCAAGCCTTCTCTTCCCTTCACCAGGATCTCACTGTTCTGTGTTACTACCCCAGATGTGCCCCTTGTTCTAGTCTCTCAGATTCACGCTCTGGTTTTCTGCCCTCATTCCTTCCCTCCTTTCTTCCCCTTCCCTCATGCATGCTCCCTCTCTTCTCTTTCTCTTCTGCACGTAAAGATCCTGCACATTTCCAATTCCTCTGTTACTGCCGCTCCATCTCTTACTGAGCTATGCCTTCTCCTGAATGTGTTGCTAACAATTTTGTCTCCTGTTTTTCTCCACTGTTTTCATTTATGTGTTTGGCATATTTCCAAACATGCCAAAGAGTCAGTAGAGATATGTATATATATATATTTTTTGAGACGGAGTCTCGCTCTGTCGCCCAGGCTGGAGTGCAGTGGCCGGATATCAGCTCACTGCAAGCTCCGCCTCCCGGGTTTACGCCATTCTCCTGCCTCAGCCTCCCGAGTAGCTGGGACTACAGGCACCCGCCACCTCGCCCGGCTAGTTTTTTGTACTTTTTAGTAGAGACGGGGTTTCACCGTGTTAGCCAGGATGGTCTCGATCTCCTGACCTCGTGATCCGCCCGTCTCGGCCTCCCAAAGTGCTGGGATTACAGGCTTGAGCCACCGCACCTGGCCGGGTCAGTAGATATTAAAAAAAAAAATTCCAGTACTCATTAGGAAAAGGGGAGACAGTGAGGTAAAGTGTGTTATAAAACCTTGACTTTCTAACATTTTTTTCCTTTCTTTTGACTCAGGAAGAAATAAATAAATAAACAGGATAATTACATCTGAAATCAGTTAATGCTGTCAGTCAGTGTTTCAGAACATGCTCCCCTTCAAGGGTAGCTAATCATTCCAAAGGTAAGTGATAGAATATGTTGATCTATCTGTTCCTTTGGTCAGTCATCCATGCTCCTTTGTCTTCCAGAACATAAAGCTAATTGCCCCAGCACCATTTTTAAACAAGTCATCATTTTCACACTGATTTGAAGTAATTCCTTTATTATACACTAACATCTCGTTTATCCTAGAGTATTTTCTTTCGGGGGTAGGTTTTCAGTAGCTTTCAGGCTTGATTTAATATTTTTTAGAGAAAAAATCCTTTTAGTTTTTCTTTTATTTAAAAAAATACTTGGTTGTATTCACTCATTATTTTTCCATATAAAATGTAAATTTCCTATGATTAGTTAAAATATACTATTAGGAGTTTGACTGAAATTTTATTAGACCTATGCATCAATTTGAGGGAGAACTGACATTATCACTACTTACAATGATCTTATTTGAAAACAGAGTTTGCTTCAGTGTTTATTAAAATTTCTTTTATACTTTAGAACACAAAAATGTTATTTTCCTCATTTGTTAAAATGGGGATAACAAGATCTATGTTGCAGTGTCATAGCAAAGATTAAATGACATGTTACCTGTAGAGCCCTTAATGTGTTCCACACATAGCAAGCCAGCAGTGAGAATCAACAAGTATAAGCTCTGATCATGATGATGATGCCTGTTTTCGTTTGGGCCACTGTAACAAAGTACCATAGGCTGGGGAGCTTATAAACAACAGAAAACTGTTTTCATAGTTCTGGAGGCTGGAAGCCCGAGATCAGTGTGCCAGCATGGTTGGGTTCCAGTGAAGAAACCTCTTGTGAGGTTGTATCCTCACATGGTGGAGGCAGAAAGAGAGTGGGCTAGTGCTCTTATAAGCACACTAACCTCATCATGGGGCTCCACCCTCATGACCTAATTATCTCCCAAAGTCCCCACCTCCAAATATCATACTACTGGGGTTAGGGTTTCAACATAAGAATTTTGGGAGTACACGAACATGCAGTCCATAGAATATCCCATCCTTCCACCCCTATCTTCATCCTAAGAGATAAAGTATTGGAAAATAAATATTAATAATATGCTGGATTCCCCTTAAACTCCCAAAAGTATTGTATGAAATATCTCTGCAGGTCTAACTGAGGTCTCTGCCTGAAATCAATGCTAGGAATTCCTAATGTGGACCACCTGGCAAGAAATAAAACAGAATTCTGTATGATCCAAAGTTCATTCTCTCTAAGAACTGTCTGCCTTCAGGTATCAGATCCCACCAGCATCTGTTATTGTAAATTCTAGTTCTCTTTTCTCTTGGTTGCATTTGATTTGACAGTGTAAAACTTTGTCTATTTTTTAAGTTTTTGTTTTCAAAGAATCAGTTTCTTCATTTATTTATCCAGTATACATTTCTTTCCTAGATATTATTAATTCCTCTATCTTACTTTCTCCAGAATGTTGCCCTTTTTCTAATTTGAGTTCAAGGAATAATTTATTTTCCTTGTTTTTGGTTTATTAATGAAATCATGTATGTTTATAATATTGTCTCTGGACAAGGTTTTTATTGTGTGGTGTATTAGAATTGATATATTCATACGGTGATTTATTTTTATTTTATTGAATTGTAGTCGGAGACCATGGCTTGTGCATTTCTGATTGGGATAATTTACTGAGTTTTCCTTAGTGACTGGATATATGATACATTTTTGTAAATGCTCCATAAAGTCTTCAATAAAATATCTATTTCTACTGAAGGTATTTACAATTGTTACCTTTCCAATACTACCCAAATCCAACTTATTACCAAAACCTGCCAAATCTACCAAAAATTTATTTCACATCAGCCTCTTTGTTTCTTCCTCTGCTGCCCCCACCTCCTTTAAGCAGCTGTCAGAATTACCCCCTCACCACTACTTTGACTCTTGGTCCTTTCCAAACCATGCTCCACTGGCCAGCCAGGTGATTTAAATAAATCAATCAGTTTGCATCCCTCCCCCAGCAAGCTGAATGCTCTCCATTTGCTTCTGCTCTAAGGACAGAATGGAGACCTAAACACACTGCAAAATTGGGCCCCTTTTCTTCTCCTTCACTTGATCACAGGCCCCCTTTTTCTGTGCTTACTGAGATGTAGCCATAGAGGCGATAGCCTTCTGTTTGGTCCTTGAATATGCCAAGCACTTTTTCATCTCAGACCCACAGCACATGCTGCCTCCCATCTGCAACAGACTCTGCTGTGTTTGCCTGTGTTAACTTAAAAACCACACAATTTATAAGTATAGAAAGGAGAGCTTTACTTCTAAATAAGGCAATTACAACCTGCAGGCAGAAAATAATAGCCTTGGCCAAAAAATCCAAAAGTAAGCACTTCTGGAGAGGGGAGGGTGGAATGACGATTTATGCTGAACAGGTTGGCTAAGTTTACATGTTTATTGATTGCAGGAGTTATGGATATTCATGAATGCATGCATACTGAAAAACATGTATGTTACATACAACCTAAGTTCATTTAGGGGTGGGGACTTAACATTTAAATGTATTACAATTAGGACCCATGTGCCAAAAGGTGAAGAAGGGACACAAAGGAACTCAGTGCGCAGCCTCTGTAAACAGACCAGACTAGTTCATGGTTGGTGGTCTCTTACCAAGAGAAAGTTACTGAAATCAGTCCCTTGTCCAATCAGAACTGTAGTTATGGCTTGTGGAAGGGGTGGGGTGGTCAGTTAGTCAGCATCTGGCAGTGAGCTACAATTGTTTAAACATTGCTTATCTCAAAGCCAGGGCTTGTGTAGCTGCTAGAGAAAAAGACAAACCTAGTGGCAGTTAGAACACAGTTTATTCTTTTTTTTTTGAGACAGAGTCTCACTCTGTCACCTAGGCTGGAGTGCAGTGGCGTGATCTTGGCTCACTACAACCTCCGCCTCCCAGGTTCAAGCGATTCTCCTGCTTCAGCCTCCCGAGTAGCTGGGACTAGAGCTGCCCGTCACCACACCCAGCTAATTTTTTGTATTTTTAGTAGAGACAGGGTTTCACCAAGAACATAGTTCATTCTGTACATGTAGGCATATGTGACTTAACTCCTGCCTGGCATGGCCTGATATCTTATTGCCACAGAGTCCGTTCAATCAATCTTATGATCTCTATTTTAACATTAATGCTGGTCAGTTGTTGCATCTAAACTGCAAAAGAGAGGGGGTATAATGAGGTGTGTCTGACCTGCTGTCCCATCATGACAGAGAGAACGCACCTTTGAACTTAAGAGCTTCCTAATATTTCTCTGGGGTCCCCTTAGTCAAGAGGGGGCTGTTCAGTCAGCTGAGGGATTTCAGATTTTATTTTTAGTTTACATCTGGCTGGCTCCTTTGCCCGCCACAGACCTCTGTCTCCACAGAGCCCTTCCCAGACCACCAGACATAAAGGGAATCTATCCCTCCCCTTCCAAATTCAATTTCCTCACACTCCATACTATTCCTTTATAGCACTTAACCCAATTTATAATTGAATATTTATTTGTTAGAAGTCTAAAAACGACCTTTTCTACTAGGCTGAAAGCTCCACGAATGAAACATCTTTATTTATGTCTCTCAGAAAACCCATTGTGTAGCACATTTTCAACATATAATAGTCTCCTGAAAATAAGTTTAATGGAAGAGTGACTTTTGTAGAGCAGAGTATGATATATCTCCCCAAAGTTACTGTATTATTTTTAGTATTTGGAACGTATATCCTTATTTATTTGTTCTTCATCAGTCAAGTGTGGAGCAAGAAGTATTGAAGTTCCCAGCACAATTATGTTTCTGTTAATTTCTTCACATTTCTGGTATGTTTTGCTTTAGAAATGCGAGGGCAATGTTGTTCAGAGCGTAAGTGTTTTTTGACTGTTGGAATTGTGCATGATCTAGGACTCTTCGTTGTAACTAATAGGATCCAATGTGAACTTGTAGCAGTGGACTTTAAAAGAAGTAGTTTCTATAGTAGCAGGAGTGTCTTATAGAACTTGAGGCCAGCAATGCTGGCAGGCCTTAGGGTGTCTCAATATGTATGTGTGTGTGTGTGTTTGTTTTCATTCACCTTTGATTGATTTTATGTCTATGTAGCTCTAGAACTTACTCATAAACAATGCATGTAAATATTCACAAGTTTTTTCCACTGGTCACTGTTTGGACAAACGGAGGCAAGATGGCGCAGTTCCGGGTTCTTCACCGTCAACTTTCCCGGGCCCGGGAGAGACACGGGTCGACTGCGCAGGCGCAACCCGACCTCCGCCGGAGAAGAACCGGAACCCGCCTAGCCACGCCTACCTCCCCGCCCCCGACCCGCCTATTTCCCGCCCACTGCCCTCCCACTTCCGGGCCCAGGACATAAATGGCGCTCCTGGCGGGCGCACGGTGCGAACTTCCTCGGTCCCTCGTGCGCGGGCTTCAGGAACCTCGCCTGAGAACGCGGGATCGAACTTCCTCGGCCCCTCCTTGGGCGCCGGACGGAGGAACCTCCTCCCAGAACGCCGGAGCGACTTCGTCGGCCTCCACCGCCGGAGGCGGGTGAACCTCGCCCCTCCCTCACATTGGCTTGTAAGTAAAGTTTTTTTGCCTTGCCTACTTGCCTTTTCTCTGGCATTTGCTCTGGGGGTCGCATTAAAGCAAATCAGTCACCAAATGGCTTGGACTCTCCCAACATCATAAACAAAAGATCCATCAATATGGTCACCCCAAAAGGAATATTGTCCTCACAGCGTGTTTTCCCCATGCCTGGTGAGGCAGCCTGTCTGTGGGCTAACCCTGTATGCCTGGCCTTCTGTCTGGCCAGATTTCCAGATGTCACTGAGCCAAGGACAGGTTAAACCTGGCGTAGTATCCTCCTTCCTACTACTCATGACTGCCATGATTGGGCAAACTCCTGGCTGGGTTTCTGTAAGATATCACCATTCTTTTCCCCAATGCTGTTGAACTACAGCAGGAAAACAGAAACCAAAGTTCTTGGCCCTCATCTGTTCCACAACCCACTCTCACCTCTGCTTACCAATCCCAATGTGAGTATGATGATGGGGATGGGTTAGCCCCTTTCCTCCAACCTCTGCCACCTGCTGGCTTTCTGCTCAATTTAGCACCTCTTCAACCCAGATTCTCCCAGAGTTGCATCTTCATTCAAATGCTACTTCACAAAAAGGGATTTTGAGAGTTACCTACATACGCTATTTTCTCACCTTATTACATAAGAAAGAAATCCAAACTTAGTAAGTAGAGACTTTATTCAGAAGCATTATTGCAATAGGGCCAGGGAGATTATTGCAATAAAGAGAACTCATGGTCATAAGACCTAAAAACAACTCAAGGGATGGGCAAAAATAACTTCTTTTACAGAAAGGAGTAACACGGCTAGAAAGAACTGGGTACAGGGAAGTGGGAAGAAACAGTGGCATGATCAGATGACTATGAGGCCATCCTATTTTTCCAGGGTGGCCCTTAAGGGGGAACTACATATTGGCTCAGGTTGAGGTTGAACCAAAGGACAGAGAGCTGGGGGAAGGAGAGAATCTTAACCACAGTGTGGTTTACGAGTGTTTTATACTGATTGATCAGAGGGACAAATGGTTCAACTAATCATTTATGAGACAAATAATGGGAATTTAGAGGAGCTTTATTTGGCTTTGTCAATAAATAAATAAGGGGGATATCTATGAGTCTTTTATTTTTATTTTAAACAATTTATTGTGGACAATTTCAAAAATGTACAACACACAAAGAAAGTGATCATCACTCAGCTTCAATTATCAACTTTTGCTAATTTTGTTTTATATACGGCAGTCCCCACTTTATCCCCCTTTTATCCATTGCCTTGCTTTCTTTGGTTTCAATTACCTGCTGTCAACCCCTGTCCAAAAAGTTCCAGAACAATTTATAAACTTTAAGTTGTATGCCATTCTGAATAGTATGATGAAGTCTCTTCCTGTCTTGCTGACACGAATCGTCCTTTTGTCCAGTGTATCTGTACTTTGTACGCTCCCTATCTGTGGTTTACTTCACAGCCATCTGGATTACCAGCTCAAAAAAAAAAAAAAAAGTACAGTTGACCCTCAAACACCATGGGTTTAAACTGTGTGGGTCCACTTATATGCGAATTCAAAAGACGGTATTCTCTGGATGAGTGAAACACATGTATGTGGAGCCTGACTTTTCCTCTAAGTGAGTTCAGCAGGGCAAACTATAGGACTTGAGTATGTGTGGATTTCAGTATATGCAGGGGTCCTGAAACTAATCTTCTGTGTATAGAGGATTGAGCATGGTTTTAGGCATCCCCTGGGGGGTCTTGAAACCTATCCCTCTTAGATAAGGGGGAACTACTGTATCCTACCGCTTGGGTTAGGGTTGTTGGGGTTGGCTTTAAGTAAATTTTAGATTAGTATATCATTTCGCCCACTAATACTACAGTATATATTTATAAAGGATAACTTATTCTGCATATTACACAGAACTAAATTAACAATAATTTCTTAATATCATTTAACTCGTTCACGTTTCCCAAGTCTGAACATACTTTTACAGTTGATTTATTTAAAGCAGTATCCAATCAAGGTTTACAAACTGTATTTAAAAAAATAATGTTTTTAAAACTTAAATTTTTTTTATTTTAAAAAATTGACATAAAACTTTATGTATGTATCAATAGTATGTACATGAGTACAACCCACATCTGGTAGCCACCATTGTATTATCTACTTCTATGAAATCAGCTTTTTTAGATTTCACATGTGAATGACCTGGTTACTTCACTTAACATAATGTCTTCCATTTCCATTCATGTCACACACATCAGTATTTTATTCTTTTTTAATGATTTGATAATACTCCATTGTTATATATATACCACATTTTCTTTATTCATTAATCCACTGATGAACACTTAGGCTGATTTCATATCTTGACTATTATAAATAGTACTGCAATAAACATGGAAGTACATATATCTCTTGGACACACATAAACTTTGGGTATACACTCAGCAGTGGGATTGCTGGGTCATATGGTAGTTTCACTTTTAATATTTTGAAGAACCTTATACTGGTTTCCATAAAGGCTGTAATTTACATCTCTACCAACAGCCTCTAAGGGTTCCCCTTTTCCCACATCCTCTCTGACATTTGTTATCTTTTGTCTTTTTGATAATAGCAATTTTAACAGGAGTGAAGTGATATTGTGGCTTTGATTTGCATTTCCCTGGTGATTAATGATGTTGAGCATTTTTCGTATACCTGTTGGTCATTTGTATGTCTTCTTTTGAGAAATGTCTGTCCATTTTGCCCATTTTTAAATCAAGTTATGTGTTTTTCTACTATTGGATTGTTTGAGTACCTTACACACTTTAGATATTAACCATGTATGAAATGTATAGTTTGCAAATACTTGTTCCCATTCTGTAGCTTATCTCATCATTCTGTTGATTTTTTCCTTTGCTGTGCAAGTAGCTTTAGAAAGACATAGGGGAAAAGCTCCATGACATTGGTCTGTGCAATGATTTTTTGGATATAACTTCAAAAGGCCAGACAATAAAGGCAAAATAAATAAGTGGGATTACATTAAACCATGAGTGTTGTCTTAGTCTCATGGAAAAGGGTGGTTCTTTGCAGTAAGCCATTTTCTGGAACACAAAAGGTGGGAGGATTTTGTATCCTTTGCTGTTTGACGGGATCACAGGAATAAGATAACATTCACCATTGACACCTTCCATTCACTCTTCCACCCATTCTGATCTGGATGTTGCACTGAACCTCCTTTGTAAAATATACATGTATATGTCACCAATGACCTCTTCCTCGCCAAGTTCAATGGACTCAATCCTAGTAGTCCCTAGCTCCCCGGAGCATTTGGGGCAGCTGGCCATTTGCTCCTTTCTTAGACTAATTGCCTTTTGGGTCCATGAAGCCACAGCCTCCTGTGTTTTTTCTTTCTCCTCTAGCAGTGATTCTTCTTTCTCCTTTGTCTGGTTTTCTCTTTCCCAATGCCTAATGTTGGGACAGAGAAGCCCTATTTTGTAGGGCTCAGATTGTGGGTCTCTTCCAGAGCTTCATGTTTTCCTAAATTCGTGTCATTCATTTCCATACATTTAAATATTATGTCTTTGTCTATCACCTTCCATTTTTTATCTCCATGCCACATCTCTTTCCAGAACTCCTGACTTATGTATCTAACACTTGAAATCTGTATCTTATCTATCTAAAAGAAATGTCAGGCATAAAATACCCCAATTCAATTTTTATTCCTTATGTATGTCTCCAAACTTCTCCAATCCACTTAGCTGCATAATCTACAGATTCACACACCCTTTCCTTACTCGTCTCTTCACAGCTGTTGCCACCTACTGTTCATAGCCTTCAGAATATATACTGATTGTGTCAACTTTTCTCTATCTCTACTGTCACAGTCATAGTTCAAACCACCATTATCTATCACTTAAATTACTGCTGTTGCTTCTAATTGTTTTCTCTTATCCTGCCCTTTCTCTGACTCAGTCAGTTTACCACATGGTGACCAGAATAATCTTTTAAATCCCTCATTCAAAACTTATTAGTGATGTCTTTAGATTAGAAGCCATAATTCACAGCAGAATTTTTTCAGCCTCAGCACTATTGACATTTCGTTCTGGATAATTCTTGGTTATGGGGGACTATTCTGTACACAGTAGGAAGTTTAGCAGCAACCTTGGCCTCTATCCACAAGATGCCAGTAGCATCCCGGTTTTTTTTTTTTTTTTTTTTTTTTTTTGAATGTCTTGTCATTCCCTTTCATAACTTATTTATCTGTCTAACAAAATTCCACTCAACATCCATCTTCTTCATGCCAACTTCTTTGTGGACCTTTTCTGAGATTTTTCAACCCACCTTTAAAACTCTCAGCAAATTAAATTGCTCCCTTCTCTATCCTCCAATAGCTTCCATCTACAGCATTTATGGGGTTGCATTCATCATAACGAATTAGTTAGATATATATTATTCTTCCTCATTTGAATGTAATACTCAGCATAGTATCTGAAACATTTGAAGCATAACAATTTTAATGAATTTAATTATTTTATCATGTTTCTACAAAACAGTTGTATCTCTCTTGTCAATCTTGCCATCATCTCTCCTTGCATAGAGAGATGCGCTTATATTGTGTTCCCTTTGGAGCAATTTATTTTTTCCCCTGATGGGATTTTCCCTTAATCCACTACCTCCCCACAAAGATGTTTCAACAACCAGTTTTTCTCCCACCAACACCAATCCTCATAGTCACTTATCTAGATGTTTTGCAAAGTAAAAAAAAAATCACCAAAATACTAAGTGGCTCAAGGTCACTTGGCTTGTCTGAGGCAAAGCTACTCAAACACATTCTGCAAACCTGCACTTCCTACACTGTCTTTCTAACAGATGGTCTATTGGAAGGGACAACTGAGACCAAAAATAGACCTGTAATGGCTTATTAAGATGCATTTAGGGAGAGAGAAAACACATTTCACAATGTCCAGCAATTATATAAACGCAGTACCTTGAAGTTGGATAAAACTTTTTGAAAGCATTTTATCTATATGGCTGTCACATCAAATGTTCTTTGTGGCCAAGCTTCTCTTCCAATGCAGTGGAAGTGTACCTGTTGCTGTTATATCCTTTCTGCACTTTTGGCAGCATCTCTCCGTTTTCCAAAATTCCTCTTTCTTCGGATATGCAGATATCAGACATATCACCTAGTGATTTTATGTGGAATGTAGCTGAACAGGAGCATATGCCCTAAATCAAATGTAAAACAAAATTCTTGTAGGAGGCCTTGATATATGTTGGGTCAATGAGAGTGCACACAATTTGAAAAAATTAATGGATATATTTGAAGTCCCTTTTACATAAATTTCATCACAAATCAAGATCAAGCTTTTGGTAGAGGGTTTACAAATAGAATGAGAGTATCTCAAGCCAGGATTTAGCAAAGGGAAAATGTTAGGAGAGTGTGAAGACACAAATACGTCATTAATACAGTTTAGGGGACCTTGGTCTCCCTAGGAATAGTATATATACTTTGGGACTGGAGGAGAGTGAATAAGAAAACAGAACATTGCCATTCACAATACTGGCTCAAGCTCGGACCTAAATATTTAGATCTTATGAAATGTGAAAATCAAGATTAAACCAGCTGCCAATCCTGTCCTCTAGATGAACTGCTGCTGTGACATTTATAAACAAGTATCTTTTGTGAACATTGTGGAGCCTGGAGCCAGAATTTGCATTTGTTAAATCATCATGCACAAATAAGAAATGGGTATTAGAAAGCACTCCATTATTTTGATACAGTGTACACATTTAGCTTCCTCTTTATTTATCATAATTTCAAAAGAAATATCATTACTTGCCAGTGGATAGAGTTCACTATACATTTATCACTAGTGTTGTTATTCTAGATATCTGCATGTGTAATTAAAAAGAGGAAAAAAGATAGATTGTAGTTCTTCATATATGAAAAAGATGGAATGAGAATAATGAGTTTTAGAATTAATGAGATGATGTTTGCTAATGGTTTGGAAAATAAAATAGGATTAGTTATGAAAATAACATACAGACTATTCTAGACTTGGCCTATTATTATGGGGAAATATTTGCCAAACTAGGATCACTTTCTGAACTCATGGCATCTTTAAAGTTAAAGTTCAATTACATGTACATATCTACCTGCCTACACACACACATTCACACACACACAAACACAGTTTCAACAAATACTGCAGACTGCCAGAGTTCAGGATTTATAGACAATTAAAAAAGACACATAGAAAAATAAAAGGACTTTTTTTTTTTTTTTTAAGGTCATACGATATGTCCATTGATCTCTAATCTTTTCATTCCTTCTACCACTAGAGTTCTGCTCACCCTTTTAGACATGTGATGGCTGGAGAAAAACTGGGTAAAGGGAAGAGAAAAGAAAAGATAGCTCAAGAGGTCCTGGGATGAAGAGTGAAGTCTCTACATCCTATCAAGGGCCAAAGTCAATTCTATTGGGATCTTTCAGTTAAACGACCTCTGCAGTGGTAAGATGCTCAGCAGTCTCTCTGAGCAGAGTCTAGGGTTAGAGATAGAAAAGGCTACTCCAGAACTGAGGATTAAATTCTGTGCTAGACACTGAAGGGCCATAAATCATCTCTGCCCTATCTCCTAGGGAAGATACTGAGGACCAGCAAAGCCACCATTTTGGATAGCTGCTTTATTCTGGAGTAGTCTTTGACTGCCCCAAGGATGAGGCTCCTTCTCAAAGTGAGCCCTTTTTTGTCCTCCTTCTCTCCCAAGTACTGAGAAAATATCCATGTATCCAGTCTTAGCATGTTTTTTCATGAAGCTCACTTTCATTTGACTCCCTGGATTGCATGGCCTTCTGCCATCACTGTATTCAGCTGCAGAACAGAAGTTCCAACAAACAGTTTTTCTGTGGCAATATTTTCTTGTCTATTCTATCACCCTTTCTATTTTGGCTCTCAACTTTTCTCCCTACTTATCTACCTTATATGTTCCTTGCGATCACACAGAGCTTGCTCTTAAAGAATTTGGTGTTAGTTGGAGAAGACATAATAGGAATACCAGGAATTATAATTTTGTAAGGTAATATTCTTCATTGATTCCTTAAGGATTCATTCATTTCTCCAAAGCTGTGGCTTTCAACTGGAGAGGTACATCAGGCTTCCCCAGAGAGCTTTTAAAGCCACAATTTCCTGGTGTTCACCCATATCTGCTACATTGGGCTTTGGGAAGTAGAAGCCCAGTGTTTTTTTTTTCCCTTGGAAAAATGTCTAGAACTAGTTTAGATCATCCGAATTTTACTCCAAGACCAAACAAATTTAAAATCTGGCTACTTAAACTGTTTCTTTAGTTCCCCATATAATTGTATTTATGAATTTTTTTTAGCCTTATGTGCTCAGGTTATGAAAATTGCTATTTTCCATTAAGTTTGCTATTAAGGATATTGCTCTACAATTTCACAAATTTTCTCGCATCATGATCCTGGGTAAAAATTTCTCTGAGGCCTAAACGCTGCAGTTGAAGTAAGGGTTGGTAGAGGAGACAGAAACAACTGTTTTTCCTGAGCATCTTTTACTTTTGGAATTTTAAATTTTGTAAGTGTCAGTTTTGTTCCTTTACTTTATAGTCTACTACAAAGCTCTTAGTTCAAGTTCAAGCTCAGAGTAACCTAGTTTTAACAACTGTGTACATACTTTTGCTGTACATTTCTGTGTATATCCTTGGTTTCTTTTTATTTGCCAAATTGTATCTTTCTTTGGCCTACCTGCCTGCCTCCTTTCCCTCCCTCCCTCCCTCCCTCCCTCCCTTCCTTCCTCCCTCCATCCCTCTCTCTTTCTTTCTTCTTGGTTTTTTTTGTTTTTGTTTTTGTTTTTTTTTGATGGAGTGTGCAATGGTGCGATCTCAGTTCAGTGCAACCTCCACCTCCTGGGTTTCAGCGACTCTCCTGCCTCAGCCTCCTGAGTAGCTGGGATTACAGGCATGTTCCACCACTCCTGCCTAATATTTTGTATTTGTTTGTTTGTTTGAGATGGAGTCTCACTCTGTCACCCAGGCTGAAGTACAGTGGTGTGATCTCGGCTCACTGCAAGCTCCATCTCCCAGGTTCACGCCATTCTCCTGCCTCAGCCTCCCGAGTAGTTGGGATTACAGGCACCTGCCACTATGCTTGGCTAGTTTTTATAGCTTTTAGTAGAGTCGAAGTTTTGCCATTTTGGCCAGGCTGGTCTCGAACTCCTGACCTCAGAATCTGCACACCTCGGCCCCTCAAAGTGCTGAGATTATAGGAGTGAGCCACTGTGCCTGGCCTGGGCTTTGTTTCTTAATATGCCTCAGTATTTTGGATTTATTATTGAAAACTGTCAATTCAAATTCTGTCTGGAGTGAATAATAACAAAACTTAACAAGAACATATACATAGTAACAGTTGCATTTTTCCCTTTTATGAAGTTTATTACTAATCTTGGGGACAACTATTATAGACTTTAAAGTTTGTAAAAGTATAATAGATGAAAGATAAAACTGAAATTAGAAAGGCTATCTTCATACAGCCTTTCATTAATGGATATGATCAATGGTTAAGACTATCTTTTGAATACAATTATTTTATTTCAATGCTATGGTGACTTTTCCAGATCATTAGCTCACTCATATTATCCGGTTTGCATTACATAGCTTTTTAAAAAATTGTAATTAGCCTTACAATTGTTATCCTCATTTTAAAATGGAAAACAGAAAACCCTTAAAGGATCTTTATCAAAAGATGTTATAATATCCACAGAAATATTATTCTACCATATTGGAAGATCTCTGAAATCCCCTCTCTGGTGCTACATCATTTAAGTTCAACTATAGCTACAAAATTCATTTAATAATATTTATTAAGATACATGTAATATTAATGGCAGTGTGCTAGAGACTAAGGTAAAAATATAGAGAGAATTATGTAAGCCCTAACTTCAAGGCATTTATAATTCCATTGGCGACGAAAACATATAAACATTATTTTAAGAAAAAATTAGCAGAATAAAATAAATAGTATAATAAATTATTAGTTTAAAACTAGCTGACCAGGCACAGTGGCTCACACCTGTAATTCCAGCACTTTGGGAGGCCACGGTGGGCTGATCACCTAAGCTTAGAAGTTCAAGACCAGCCTGGTCAACATGGTGAAATCCCATCTCTACTAAAATGCAAAAACAAAACAAAACAAAAAATTTGCCAGGGATGATGTTACTCGCCTGTAGTCCCCACTACTCAGGAGGCTGAGGCATGAGAATCACTTGAGCCTGGTAGGTGGAGGTTGCAGTAAGCCAAGATCATGCCACTGCACTCCAGCTTGGGCTACAGAGTAAGACTCCATCTCAAATAAATAAATAAATAAATAAATAAATAAATAAATAAATAAATAATTCAAAATTAGCAATGATAGAGAAGTTAAAACAATGTTATTTTATTCTTTACCTAGCAAATTGATAAAGATAACACACACATTGTATTCAAAGCTATCAGAGAGATGATGACCTGAATATATCTTAATTTACTTTTGGATAATATTTTAAAACAAATATTCTGAAGGATAATTTGTCAATAGATATTAGAAATCTAAGATTCATATCCTTAGACTCAATAATACCACTTCTGTGACTTTAACCTGTGTAAATAGAAGACATAATAAGAAATATATTTATGAGAATAGTTAAGGCTGAAGTATTCATAACACTTTACATATGCAACCATAGAAAGGTGAGCGAAATGAATCCAATTGTTAGTAATGTTTGTCACTGAATTTAAAAATTTTTATACTTCTTAAAGGATTCCATTTTTTTTATAGAACAGGGTATTACTTTTATAACCAGAAAAAAAAATCCCAATAAATGTAATTTTAAAAAGTTTTACTGGAAAAAAACTAGTTAATCTGTGTAAAACCAGTTGTTCAGATTTTGGAAATACCCAGTTAGTAATATCCAATTTTTACTCTGGTTTATTGCAGAAGAAAGAGTGAAAAGAAAAAATAAAGTTTGGATCCACAAAACGCCAGTGCAGGATCAGTAGTGATGGAAATGAGCTCTTTCAAGGAGAAAGCTTTGTAAGGGCATTAATGGCACCAGCTTCTTTGAGATGGAGTGAACTTTGATCTGTTCCTTTCCCAGAGTCACAGGAGCTGATACAGGCTACGTGGGGAAGAAGGACACTATATTCTGAGTGCGGCTGTCAGGCCACAGCTGCTCCTGCCATCTGCTCTGCCTTTGATTTATATTGTTTGTCATTTCCCTTGTGCCTTTTTTGTGCGCTGCTGTCCAGTGCTCATTTTTAAGTGACTTCTCAGAGACCAAGCGATTGATAGTCATAACAGCATGATTTCAATTCTATTTTACCTGGAAGGCTTTGGTTTCAGAAAAGGAAATCCAAGCAATATATCAGCAACCCATATGGGGCACTGAAAGCTCAATTCAAGAAGTTAATCAAGTTTTTGTGATCCTTTTGCTCTGATGTCCTATTTAAGTAACTTGAGGATGCTAGAGGGGATATGTTTGGCTTGAATATGGACTGAAGGATAGAGACATGATTTAGATGGTAAACCGAAGTCAAGTGACAGCTAGGAATTGGCTCACTTCTATCAAATCAGTCAATCATATCTTTTGTGCCTCAATTGCTCTCAGCCTAATTATTTATTTGATTGAAGGTTTTGTCCTTTTCAGAACAAAAAACAAGGTTTAAATAAAATAAGAACCACATTTATTCATTTGTGTGTTCAAATACCTGGGCGCTTTCTTTGATCCTGGCTCAGGATTGCATTGGAGGAACACAGATGAGCAAGGGGCATTCCTTCCTTGAAGGTGTGAACAGAGTCCAGTACAAATTGGTTCCTTTTCTGGGCTAAATGAACACCATGAAAAGGTTCAGAAGGTTCAGCAACTGTCTCATTGAGGCAGTGGCTGCAAAGGGTGAACAGAAGAAAAGCACTGAGGAATCTGCACAGTAAGAGGGAGAGTAAATGAAAAGGGAAAGATGAACTTAGAATCATTGGATCTTAGAACAGAAACCCATATGGATTAGGGCAGCATTTGCAGCTGAAAGTGAAATCAACTGGCTGTCTCCTTCCTTGTAGGTCATCCAATGGGGGATTTATTTTTCACTTCCTGGAGATTGTGTGTGGAAGGTAACTTGAGACATTCCTGTAACAGCCCTTTATGGGAATTCTCCATCACAGAAGAAGAGTGTCTCATTCTCCCTCTGACAAAACGTTCTTTTCCTTGCTCAACCCAACTTCTGCTATGAAAGACTGCTATGATGTCTGCTCTGCAAGACCCACTCCTTACTATGCAAGGCCAGTTCCTCCTCTTTAGTAATGGCAACATCCGGAAACAACATCTGCAAACATTCAGTGTCCATTGTGTGCCAAGCACTTTGCATTTTTTTTTAAATTATTTAATCCTTACAGCAAGCCTGAGTGGCTAAAGGTTTATTACCCTCATTTCATAGATGAGGCCATTCAGACTCAGAGAATTAAGAAAATTGTGAAAAACTACTTACCAAAGCAGTAAAGGGCATTTTTGGTCCAGGCTGGTCTGACTCAAGAGCATGGTCTAAAGAACAGATTATTTGTAAGGATATGAAGAAGAACTCTGCTTATCATTGATACCATTCACAGAATATGCCTAGGTCTCTCCCCTTCCAATAAACTGCTAGAATTGCATTTCTTGGCTCCCTTGTGATATAGTGAAGCCACACAAGTAGCTTAGCTCATGAGTTGGAAGTGGGTAATAATTGTTGCTATGAAGTTTTTTCCAGAATTTTTCCCTCTTGGGTAAAAACTGGCAACGTTCAAGATGGTGGCTACTTACTTAGCCTGGGTCTTATTCCTGTGAGGAATATAGAGTCCCTGATGACACATAATGGTCATACAGCATAAACAAGAAACAAACGCTTTCAGTTTTAATATATTGAAATCTTAGGAGTTGTTGCCACAACATAAATTTGTATACTGTGGCCTGCAAAAATTCTAATCTCTTGCTGCTCCAGACAAGAACATGCTCTGTGCAAGTGGGCCTCTTTCTTTCTTTCCTTCTCTTTCTTTCTTTTTCTTGTTTTTTTTTTTTTTTTTTTTTTTTGAGACAGAGTCTCACTCTGTCACCCAGGCTGGAGTGCAGTGGCACAATAGCGGCTCACTGCAAGCTCTCCCTCCCAGGTTCACACCATTCTCCTGCCTCAGCCTCCTGAGTAGCTGAGACTACAGGTGCCTGCCACCATGCCCTGCTAATTTTTTTGTGTTTTTAGTAGAGACAGGGTTTCACTATGTTAGCCAGGATGGTCTGGATCACTTGACCTAGTGATCCACCCGCCTCAGCCTCCCAGAGTGCTGGGATTACAGGAGTGAGCCACCACTTCTCTCGGGCACTGAATTCATGACTGAAATTAGCAACCAGGTTCATTCAGGGTTTACTCTTTTAAGATTTTATTAAGACCATAAATAGATGATTTGAAAATGACCATGTTCTCACCATGAATAAACTTCATACATTTATTGAATTGTTAAATGTGTACATTTATTGCAAGTACTCACTGGGAAACCCAGTGGTTATTATAAATAATGTCTCTCTAAAAGGATTGGAGCAGAGGTGAGACAACTCAAGGTCTATGTGTGCTTTGAGACAAAAAAAAAAACAAAAAACAAAAAACAAAAAACTCACCATTGGGATTTGGGATTTTTCTCTGGGACTCTTTCCTAGGAAGACTGTTGTTAAATGCCAATGATTGAGAATATTCCTAACTTCATTCCCCAAACCTGGATAGACTCAGAACCATCTAGGGAGCTTTTACAGATTCAGGTACCTAGGTTCTGGCCCTAGATACTCCAAGTCAGAATGTGGGTGGGGATTCCAGAGAATCTGTATTTTAACAAATGAATGCTTTTTAAACTCCTCCAGTTTGGGAACTTAAACTCTGGAAATCCCCCTTGGATACTGCTGACCACAGGCAAGCTTGGCTGTTTGAAAATATTCTTCCCTTCTTAACCCTTCCCCAAAGCACACACACCTTGAGGTCCTTGGGTGAATTCTGTTTGGCTGAGACAGGGTTTTTTCTTGCAGTTTTCACAACAGGAATTTCTTGGGGTCCCAGAAAAGCAAGGCGGAGGGAGCTGGGCAGGAAACAAAGAACAGTAAGTACTGTTAGTTCCACTTATCTGCTGCATGGTAGAGGAAGGCACTGAGTACGGATGGCTAGGATTCTTTGCAGAGCCTTTATCTTCACAGTCAGAGACATACAAACACAGCATATGCATACCAAGCAGAATTTGAATCAAATGACCAGTAATTTATTGTTTTGGAGAAAAGAAGAATGTATTTCATTTATTCACATTTTTTTTTTCTTTTATACTAAGAAAAACCAGACCTAGAGTTAGTAAGATCACCCCGAAGGCAGAACTTCACTGGCAGGACTCATGCCTCTGTCTGAGTGACCTGCCACTGTCCACTTAAGTATCTCAGAGATGTGCGGTAGCCCCCTAAGCAGTTCCCCAATTCCACGCTGAAGTCATATTATACACAGATACAGGCCACTCCTTCTTTTCACTGCCTAAATATCTTTGCCATCACTTGGTCCTTTGATTCCTAGATTAAAGATCCCTGGTATCAGGAGTCCATACCCTGGTCTTCCTTGAGTCCCTAAGCATGGAACTGGTTCACCACCATCCTTGAAAATCCTCTCTTCTTTTTGTTTAAGATTTTAAACTCTAATTTTTATTCACTAACATACAGTGACTCATTTATAATTAAATGGTGATCAATGACAAATGTGGCTTGAATTCATAGATCCTTCTGTTTTTTCTTTTCTTTAAAAAAGAAATTCTCAACTTAGTAAAAAGTAGAGTTTGCCGTTGGAAACCTGCTAGTAAGTACTGTTTATTTGTAAGCTTGTACCAATCAAGGAGGCACAGAGTGAGGGACATGGAAATTAGTGTTCTGTGGGTGAACCACATGAGCTCCAATTAAGGCTGTCTCATAAACACACTTGTGTCCAGAATTTATTCCTTCTGATGGGTTCTTGGTCTTGCTGACTTCAAGAATGAAGCCGCAGACGCTCGCGGTGTGTGCTACAGTTCTTAAAGATGGTGTGTCCGGAGTTTGTTCCTTCATGTTAAGATGGGTTCCTGGTCTTGCTGACTTCAGGAGTGAAGCCGCAGATCTTCGCAGTGAGTGTTACAGCTCTTACAGGTGGCGCATCCGGAGTTGTTTGTTCCTCCCTGTGGGTTCCTGGTCTCGCTGACTTCAGGAGTGAAGCTGCAGACCCTCTCAGTGAGTGTTACAGCTCATAAAGGTCATGCAGAGCCAGAGTGAGCAGCAGCAAGATTTATTATGAAGAGCAAAAGAACAAAGCTTCCACAGTGTGTAAGGGGACCCGAGTTCATTGCCACCACTGGCTCGGGTGGCCAGCTTTTATTCCCTTATTTGGCCCTGCGCACGTCCTGCTGATTAGTCCATTTTACAGAGTGCTGATTGGTGTGTTTACAAACCTTTAGCTAGACACAGAGCGCTGATTGGTGCGTTTACAAGCCTTTAGCTAGACACAGAGCGCTGATTGGTGTGTTTACAATCCTTTAGCTAGACAGAAAAGTTCTCCAACTCCCCACCTGACCCAGAAGCCCAGACGGCTTCACCTCTCACACTCACATTGTTCCTATCCTGTTTCACATCATTCTGGGTATAGAACTCATCTCTTTTCCTTAGTTTTTACAAAACTAAGATGATAGACAAACAATCATAAAAAAACCTCACAGAACATATAGATATGTGTACAATAGTAAAGAGTTAGAGAAAACAGCATAACAGAAAAGCATGCAATAATTCCTAGAAGTTCAGGTCCTATTCTGTTGTACAAGTTCAACCTCCCCTGTGTGGCTCCATCCTCTGTTCCTTTCTTCCTCTTCTTTTTTTTTTTTTTTTTTTTTTAACCATTCTCCATTAGGCCCATGTTCTTTACCATACAGAACAGTTTACCTATTGTATTTGTGGCCTTAGATACTAGAGAACAAATCATGAGGATCTCATTCTCTATTCCCAAGAGGATGATCAAAGTATATTTCTAAAAAGATACAACTATTTTCTTAACAGCTGAAACTAACTGTTAAGAATACAAACATATATACATATGTATATATATTCCTTTAAATATAGAGGGTGTATTTTATACATGTGTGTGTATATATATATCTATATATTTCTGTGCAGAATTACAAAACATAAAATTGTGAAGAAAACCTGAAGCTATGTTTTGTCAACATAAATCTTAGGAAGAAAACCTGGTCACTGTTCAAACTGTAGGATAACATATCCCTAAAAGACAGAAGTAAGAACAGAGTGATACAATGAAAAGAAACAAATCAAAGCATAACATCACAAAGATATTAACTTATATCTATTCATAATTAATAGCATGTCATCAATGTTAAGGAAACAATATAAAGCCTAAGATACATATAATTTCTTATCTAATGCCTGACTCGTCTATAGCAGGCTCTTCTCATCCTAATCTTATCTACAAACCCAGATTTGAAAGCTGGACTTGATGGATTTCTTTGACACTGCGCTTTTTCAGTTAGAGCACTCCTTTTTCAGCTCATGTTGTGTGTCACTAGGCTTGGCTGCAAAGCATACTTGTAACAAGAGGAGGAAGCTTGGATGCCAAGCAGTCTGACCCAGGCATAGGATTAATCAGAAAATGCCAGAACTGCCCTGATCTCGGCAGATGTGAATATCCAGGGTGGTCTAAGCCACAGTGGGTGCTTGGCCACAGTGGTACTAAATGAATGACAGAGCAAGGCTTCAGGCAGATGGCAGCGTAGATCTCTTCAGAAAAGGAGAAAACTGGTAAATTGTCATGGTAAGTAGGATTCTCTTTTTCCCTTTCCCTCTGAAAGAGGAGCCTGGAAAGAGCTAGACAAGGTATGAGCCCTGCAGCCACATCTTGTCTTTAGCAAAACCCTCCATACCATACATGGAGAAGTGAAGATAGGAAAGGGAGACGGAAACTCAGCAGAGTAAGTGGTAAGTGAAGGCTGTCAATTATCAGCCCTGGATGGCCTGAGCCTAGTATCTGTGCCTATCCCATTTCACACATCACCTTCCTAGGCCTAGAGCATCCTGCTCTGGAACTGAGTTAACTGAGCTGACTTAGGATCAAGGCACAGTAGAGCTTAGGTGATTAGGGACTCCAGGTGAACACAGCTGGGGAAGGCAAAAGACAATTGTTGCTTGTCCTGTCCATTTCCCTCCCTGCACCCCTCACTAAACCAGAGTTCTATGCCTCTCTGGCTTTCTCTTAGTAAGAAGATTATACTTGTTTAACACACTCACATTTTGGCTCTGAAAGCTCAACCCATCCACGTTTATATTCTCTTAGCTTTTTCTGTAGGTTGTTTAGCAGGTTCTTAATCTGCAGTGCCCTTCTCAAATCCCTTGACTGATACTATCCTGTCTTCTGCCTAGAATGATTTTTCCCCTTTTTCTTTTTTCTTTTTCTTTCTTTCTTTTTTTTCTTTGAGACAGAGTCTCTCTCTGTAGCCCAGGCTGGAGGGCAGTGGCGCAATCTCAGCTCTCTGCAACCTCTGCTGCCTAGGTTCAAGCAATTCTCCTGCCTCAGCCTCCGGAGTAGCTGGGATTACAGACGCCTGCCACTGTGCCTGGCTAATTTTTGTAGTTTTTTTTTTTTTTTTTTTTTTCCAGCAGAGACGGACTTTCACCATCGTGACCAGGCTGGTCTTGAATTCCTGACCTCGTGATCCACCTGCCTCGGCCTCCCAAAGTGGTAGGATTATAGGCGTGAGCACTGCACCCGGCTAATTTTCCCCATTTTTCTTCTTCTTCTTTTTTTTCCTTTTCAGAATTCCTAGCCATGCTCCAAAATGCAGCTCAAGTGTTATCCCTGCTAGAAGCCTGCTTGGAGCCCCTCAGATTTGGGGGAATGCTCCTCTTGTATGTATGAACACCCCATGTACAACTCTCTCAGCACACAACACATTATGTTAACATTGTTCCCACTGCATTCTTGTCTCCTCCAATGCAGGAGTTTGTTCATTTTGGAGCACTCAGTTCCTAGCATAATGGATTGGACAGAGTGTTCAGTCAATATTTGTTGAATTAAATGCACTACATAGTTATGAAGAAATATTTTGTTAGGAAATTGGAAAATTGAGCTTTGAATGTCTATAAACACAATTCTTTAAAAATAAAATATTTTTAAAGTTTTTGTACAATAGTTATTGTACTCATTAAAAAACATAAACTGAAAAGTGAAGAAAATATTACCACACATTCCATGAACCACAAAAAACTAACACTAATATCAGGCAAATGCTATTCTGTCATCTCTCTATGCTTATATCTAGATAGGTGAAGATAATTTTATAAAAATTGGATATGACCTATTATTTTAAATATAAGTTATAAAGTTAAGTTTGTTTGAATTGTTCAAAAAGAAAAGAATAAAATAAAACAAAGAATTACTGAATTTTGGATAAATATTTTTTCACCATACAAAAATATTATTCTCCATAAGTTCCCTCTAAATTGAAGATGAGAAGATTAGGAAAACTATTAAAATTTCAGAGCTGTTGTGCTTTTTATTACTATGGATTTCAATTTTATATAATATAAACTCCCTGCTATGATAGAATAGGGAAATCACACTCTTGAATTTCTCCCTTTCTTTTTTTCTGCCACTTTCAGGGTGATGTTAGTCATATTTTAATTTTAATTTTGTTAAACACTGTAATATTTCTATATTTTTGGAATTAACCTAACCAATAAGTGTTCTGATGTCAATTTTTCCATATTAGTTTGTTTACTTTTTTAAAAACAAAAAGAGGTTCAGTTTTATTTTTATTTCAAAGGAAAATATTTTCTATTTATTTATATATACTTCTTTTTTATTTTCCCCCCGAGATGGAGTTTCACTCTTGTTGCCCAGACTGGAGCACAATGGTGTGATTTCGGCTCACCGCAATCTCCACTGCCCGGGTTCCAGCGATTCTCCTGCCTCAGGCTCCCAAGTAGCTGGGATTACAGGCATGCGCCACCACTACTGGCTAATTTTGTGTTTTTGGTAGAGATGGGGTTTCTCCATATTGGTCAGGCTGATCTTGAACTCCTGACCTCAGGTGATCCACCCGCCTCAGCCTCCCAAAGTGCTGGGATTACAGGTATGAGCCACTGTGCCCGGCCCAGAACTTAGGTGCTTCAAAGGACTCATACTTGTTTTTCTTCTGTATACTTCTTATCCTGTTTTATGGATTCTTGATCCTCAGGCCTCAGTTATTCTTATTTGTAGAATTTTTATTCTTCTCACCATTACTTTCTCTATAATTTATTTCATCAGTACTTTTTTTGCCTCCACATTTGTTGTGTGAAAAGAGATCTATTCAGGAAATGTCTTTCTGCAGGATAGGCATCTGGCTATGTCTACAGGAGTTCTGTGGTAATACCTGAGCACCATACATCCTGGGGTGGGGATGGGGTAATTTGTGTGAATTTTAGAAAAAGGGGATGCAGATTACTAGAAGGTGAACAACACTAGCTAGCGGTCAGACAGCCAACCCAAATTGGAATCGCAACATGACCTTGATTGTGTTACTTAACCTCCTGGAGACTCCATTTCCTCATTTGTAATATCAAGTTAATAACACATGCTTTATTGTACTACTATCAGGCCAAATTAGGAAATATGATGTGATTGACACATAGTAGGTTCTCAGTATATATATGGTGTATAAAACAAAACCAAAAACAACTTAAGTAAGTTCGAGTGGTAATCCAGCATGACTTACATTTGTACCAGACAATAATCTGATTTTACTAAGAACAAATCTCATTTATTTAATTTTTATTTTCATGTTAAACTTAGGGGTCAGTTCAGTAAAAAGTGGTGAACTAGTTGGTGTGTATAACTAGTTAATTTTGGGATGGGATAAGTAACTAACTTTAATGGGGTAAACAGCAGTGGCTAGATAATACAACAAGAAGTGAAGAATGGATCCCGAGAAAGTTCAGATTTTGTCCCAGGCAGTTACATCAATAAGTGAGAAAACAAATGTGAAAATGTTTTATAAAATGTGAAGTTCCACATACATATTTCAAGATAAATAGAATTAACTGTCTTTTGTTTTGAAGAGAAGCCACGATTAGAGAAAAGAACTTTGGAATTAGGCAGATCAAGTTTGTACACACTTGCTATTTAATAACTGTCACATTATAAGAGTTTTTTCAAACTTTATCTCATTTTTCTTTTTGAGAATATTGAAAAATTAATTCTAAGTTTGTGGATCTGTTAAAATTAGCATGATATGAAAAACTTTAAATAGTTGTTCTTTGGTAGATTAAATTATTGGTCCACATTCTGTACTTCTCCACATATTTGTTGCATGGATTTGCATTTCAGCCCTCTATGGATGGGGGTCCTTCCCTGGATTTGAGCTTGAGCATGCATCCTGCTTTATGGAAGACATGACACAGCAAAATCTGGAAATGTGCTTGCCCAGTTGAATTTGCCCATTTGCACTTGTGCCATCTCTATTAGAAGAGCTTCCCTTGAGTAGCTACTGTTCCTTCAGCCTGGGACCAGAAGGAAGACTCATGTGGGAGACCTGAGCCCAACTCACAGTGAAGAATCAAATGTAGACCCACAGTGTGAAGCAGAGATGCCTGTTTAAGCTGAGTGTAAATTGGTTGATTCATGTCCACTTGCTAGAGAAAATGCTCACTGAGTTCTAGGGAGGTTTGCTACACAGTGCTATTGAAATGATGAATGCCTGATACTCTGACTCATACCATGTGCTCAACATAAGTGCAGATAGTGATTTATGTAATTATTAATAGTGTTATTTTGACCATTTTAAAAGCAGAAGTTGCAACTGAACTAGGAGCACAATAGCAAAGCAGACCATATAGTTAGATGGGATAGACAAAGAGGTAGCATGTGGTCAGGCTTTTATGAGCAATTATCTTTTGTGGCATTTTTTTTCTTTTGTAGAGATGGGATCTCACCATGTTGCCCAGACATTCCCCAACACCATATTGTCTCAAGCTCCTGGGCTCAAGTGATCCTTCTGCCTCAACCTCCCAAAGTGCTGGGATTATAGGCATAAGCCACTCACTGTGACATTTTTGTGACATTTTTAAAGATTACAAAGGATGAGTCCCAAGATTTCATACTTCTCCAGTTCTCAAAAATAACTTCGTTGAGTTATTCATCTAAAATCCCATAAGCATATATTAGAACTAGTAGGATCAATAATGACAGAAAAATCAACAAGCACGATTGCTGTGTTGCAGCCAACCTAAAGTGCAAGAGAAAGTGCTGTTAGATAATTTTCTATTAATTACAAATAAATACAATTTTAAAAGATTTATAGGTAACACAAAATTTTTTCTGGGTTTACTCTTTTGATGAATAGGAGTAATCTATGCCAGGAAGCTGGCATTAGAAAGCTGTTGTCCTTGCTGTCAATCAGACGTGAGGCCAAACGTCGCCTCTTCCATTTCCTAGGTAGGTGGCTTGGCAAAAAAAGTATCTTATGTATCTTATCTCAACTATCACATCTTGAGGGGAATTAAAACAAGATTATATGAATTAAACAAGATAATAAGAGTGCTTCATGCAGTGCCTAGTGTTTTCTAATGAATAGAAGATGACCTAAAAGTAAGCAGTAAAGCAAGACCATCAATATGCTCGAGTCATAGGACACTAGCTTAGTGCTCTTCTGCAAGGGTTGAGGTACAATGTCTGTATCGCCTATTGCAGGTTCAAAATGCATACTTGCAATCTTTCCTGGACAACCTTCATTTTTCTTACTGGCATCTCCAGTGGCCTTCCCATATTAAATGTGTTTGCTCTCTATTTCACTTGATGCCTCCTCATTTCATAGTTTAAACTCTGCAGCTCCTTAGAATACATGTGGTTTGATGTCCCATTTTCTTCTACATTGAAAATCCTCCAGAATGCACACTACTCCACAGGTGGTTGTTTCTGCAGTCAGCTATTTTATTTTTGCATTTTTCTTCCCTCAAGCATTTGTTTGTTTCAGAAGAACTAGGTTTTTAAAATGGATCTGTGCCCAGAGAGTTTACATATCTTCATAAAAAGTATCATCTACTAAATAATGAGTGTGTGAATGCCAAACACTGTAAGTAAATTACACAGCAACCTGCTCTCTAATGAATCAGAGTGTTTTTATTCCATTTAAATACATTTAAACTTCAATTTCTTTTTCTTTCAAGGATAAGTGAAAATTCCAACCATTTATTCTTATTATTTATATTTAACACTGACATGCACTTTTTAAAAGTAATGTACACATTTTTGGTCACTTTTAAAAGGAGACAATTTAACATAAAAAAACTGAAATGTAAGATTTTGAAAATAGAATTTTAGTGTGAGGATATATTACATTTGAACAGAATTATGCACTAAGTTTCTGGTGAGCTAAAATACTCCAATTTTTTTTCTTGGATATAGCTCAACCTCATCATTTTAGTTTTAGAATTCAATAAAAATAGGAATATATTAATAAAGCCTCTGAATGCCAAAAGAAATGGAATTGTATTGAAGCCATTAAAAAAGAAATTGGTAAGAAATTACTGCATATGAAGATATTATAGATATATTCTTTGAGTTTGATTCAAAATTGTTCTCCTTGGTGACTGTTAATAGTGTGTCATAATTTGGTCAATATTTCTCATGTCCCAAAGAGAGCAGATAACCACTTCTTCTCTGACTTCTATATATTCCTAGCCCTCTCTTAAAACGAGAACATTTCCAAAGTTATATTTATCTGAAAATTAAGAAGCACTTTGCACCCATAAGGATATTAAAATGGCATTTTATAGTTCTTTTAAGGATACCATCATCAAATGTTTAAATGAAAGGATAAACCTTCATCTCCCAGATCTGTTAAAACCAATGATAGTGGCATAAACAACATGGACCTTTCATCTGCCATGACTGATTTCTACTGTCGTGGGGCTAGGTTAATTTAAATTGAGCTCAAGTCTATTCTCTATGCTGCAAGTTCCAGGTCATGCCTCTTAGAAGCTACTTGTCTTATTTGCTAGGAAATCTTCATAAGGCCAGTGTGTACTTTCACCTCTGTGTGTCCCTTTCTTCTCCTCATCGCCATAAAACCGTCATTCTCTGTAAGCATGAAATTGTGCTAGGAGTTGAATGAACATAAAATACTATAAAGCACATATAGCAAATATTAAAGTGTCTGGATGGCAAACAAATATTGACAGTGTTCATATAACCTCAGGCCATTTGCCTTATTTTCTTATGTTTAATTTATCTACTGCCTATGTTCCTAAGGTTTGGAAAATACAACTTTTTGGGATGGACTTCTTTGTCTGAGCCCACATAATTCCTGAATTCCCAGAGCTATTCCCATTGTAATGGTTTGAGAGTCTTTCAATGTCCTGGCTCTGTAGTTCTCGGTGTTCATTCTTTAGTGTTAGCTTAGAGATAGATGGGGAAAAACTTATTCAGATTCACATCAGCAGAACATTCTTGTCTGCAGCTAAAACTTAGGATCTTTTCCACAAATCTGTTTCTCCTCCAGGGTGCCCCTTATTGATAAATATCTCAAAAGGTTGTCCTCTACTCACTTGTACTAGAATCCTCCAGGGGTACTTTTAGAAAAATTCAAATTCCAAGACTCCTCCTTATAAATCTGAGCCAGAATTTTAGATTGTGGACCAGGGAACTGAAATAGTTAAACACTCTCCAGGTGATTCCTATACACATTAGAATGTGTGGACTGCCACAATAAATGGCACCATTAACCACCCAATTGTTCATGTCAAACCTTGGCAGTCAATCTCGACAACTTTATATCTCTCACCCTCCCCACATTTAATCAATAACCTAATCTACAAATTTACCTCTTAGGGATGTCATGATTATAAGAGATACGGTCTGAGAGAGTGATTTATAATCTGATTAGGTGGGACACTGAAGCATTAAATTAATTAATTCCTATGTGCAATTTACACTCTTCCCGCAAAACTTAAAGATAAATACTCCTTAGGGAATAAGATGCTTAGTGGTTAAACAAGATGCTAAATCAAAGTGTGAGAAGTCTAATCTATTTGATTTCCTCATTCCTTTTGGGTTCTAGCTCCTTCTTATCTTTTCTTTCTTCTTATCTTCCAAATTTCAAAGCAGACACTGTAACTTTCCTTAATTCTTGTTTTGCATCAAAAGACACTGTGTATTTTACTGTACTGCATTAGAGATCACAGTGTTAAATAATGTATTCTGCTTTCAGGTAATAGAAACTAATGTTTTAGAAGCTTAAAATAACCCAGGACATTTTATTTTTCTTGTAAAGTAAGAGACTAGAATCTCCAGGCTGACTTTTCTTGTAATTATGTCTTCCATTACTATTTGACTGAATTGCTTTCTGACAGAATTCCTTCATAATGACTGTTATTACAGCTAATGCTTCAGAATATATTACTTGGTTTCTCTAGTATTTGTTTTGTTATTTCAACCTTAATTTGATACCATGATTTTGCTTTCTTATAAATGTTCAACATTGATTTATGGATTCTGAAAATAAACTTTTATTTTTTATTATAATGAAATAATAACTAGTGGATATGGGTTGAAAACCAAGGTAAGTATAAAGACAAAAAGAAAATCAACTATAGTTCTATAAAATATGTAATTCTGTGTACCATCAAGCTTAAGGAGGACTCTGTGGAACTCCAAACATTTAGAAGTTGCAGTAAATATTTATTAAACACATACTCAGTGCCAGGTACGGGCTGAAAACTGAGTAATTAGGAGTGAATAATTTCAGATACAAATGCTATGGAACCCCTTGTGGAGTGAAAAAGTGTACAATTCTTAATTTTATTTTTTTGCTCTGTTTTGGCAGAAGTCACTGTGGACATCTTATTAAGTGAAATGATATCCTGTTTTGACCCAATTTCCTCATCCAACAAGCATTTATTGAGTACTATTTTAATCAGCATAAGTAACACCAGTTGTTTTAAGAAAAATCCTAAAAATCTTAGTGGTTTAATATAATAGAACCTCTTTCTGGTTCATGTTTTAGTCTAATGGGTGTTGGAGCTCTGTCCAAGCAATGCCTTGGGGATTCTGGCATCATCTACCTTGAGATGCTGCCATTTTTGGCACAGACCTTCATTAAACAGTATGAACAATTGTGTGAGATTGTTACAAGGCCTAGACCTGGTGTAGCGGACATTACATATGCCTACATTCCTTTGGGCAGATTTAGTCACATGGCTCCCAGCCTAACTCCAAATAAGGGGCCCAAGGAAAGGAGAGTGAAAGGGGATTCTGTGAACACGTCATTTCATCTCTGCCTCAGCTTGGTAAATGTCCACCTTTGTGTTTTCCCACACATAGAACATCCCCTGATTCCATCGTTTCCCAAAGGAAGACAGCCTAAAGTCCTATTTGGTCCAGGTACAGTATCTCTGGGTAATCTGAAGTCCTCCCTGTTACATGTAGATGACTGTCCTTTTGGCTTGATGTAAGGAGTAAATAAACAAGTTATCTACCTCCCCCATACCTATATGCCATTATGAAACAGGGACTATGTAAGGGTAATATATACCCACAGGCAGAAAGGCAAATAATGGGGACATACTTCAGTCTCTGATCTGCAATAATCTAAATTCTTGCCACACAGACACCAAGAAGGCATCTCAACTTGAGCATGATAGCAGGAAAAAACACTCTAATTAGCACAGGAAAACTTATCCCTGAAAACTATTTTCAATAAGAAATAGAAGTGAAATATAAAATACAAAAATATGAAGTTCATATGAGTGGTTGGAAAGGGGATACTATCTGTAAAATATCTAGAACAATATCTGTCACATAATAAGCATTCACTTAACACAAGTTAACAAGATCAGTTACATACTTCTGGCTGCAGGTAATAAAAAACCATTTCAAACTAGCTTTAAAAATTAGAAAATTATTATCTCATAAACTCTGAAATCTGGACACAGTGCAGACTTTAAAGCTGGATTGCCTAATGACTCCATGTTCTTTCCTTCTCTTTTGCTCTTTTGGAGGGCTCGTTATAGGGAGGCTGCTGGTGGCAAAAGGGGCTGCACACTTTCTTAGTCACATATTGTGGGGAAAAAGCAAGAGCCTTTGCCCTAACTCTGGAGTAAGCTCTTTCCCTTCAGCTTCATTGGAGCAACTTTGTTCACATGCCCATCTGGAACCAATAACAATCCCCAGGATAATATCATGTGATGATCAATTTCCACTTAGGCTCCACCCTACTAGCTAACAATGAGCTTTGTATCCTCTGAGTTACCTGGGCCATAGGAGGGCAGGCGGATACTGAGTAAAGGAGGAGTTTTGATGGGGTGGGCAACCATGAGTGTGCATTTAACCTACCATGTGTCAAATATTATACTAATTACCATACATTTTAAGATACCTGTGATATAAGTAAAAAGAAAATAACTTCCTATATACTCTGCTAAAGAAAACTCAGTGTGCTCTGGGAATACATGAAAGAGACACATAATTTACAGGTGGTAGGTCAGGAAGGGCACAATAGGGGAGAAATGGTAACCACAGTGGGGTGGAATATGAAGGGGGAAGGTTGGAATTCCAGGCAGATGTAGCAGCCAAAGAAAAATTCTAGAGATGGTCAAGCATAGGGAAGACTGGGGAAAATGTAAATGTCTTAGGCCTACACTGTCTGGTATGGGAGCTGCTAGCCACGTGTGGCTATTGACCACTTGAACAGTGGCTAATGCCACATGTTGAAATCATAATACTTTGGCTATAGTGGGTTAAATATGGTATTTTATTAGAATGCATTTTACCTGTTTTTACTTTCCTTGAAGTATGGCCTATGCTATATTTCTATTGGACAGTGCTGGCTTAGATTGAAATGAAAAGTACCAAGAGGAATGTGGAAAGAGCTGCTGTCAGGTTAGCCCATGCAGGGTTTTGAGTGCTACGCTATAGAGTTTAAGGTTATCTTATCGTTGGGGAGTCATGGAAAGCCTGACGTGCATTTCAGCAAATTCACTGGCTGCTTTTGGAGAACAGATTGAAGACGGTAAAACAACTGGCAAGGAGCCTAGAAGACAGTTGCAGTAATTCAGGCAAGAAATGATGAAGCTTGAAAAAGTAGCAGTGGGGATGATGGATGAACAGATTCAAGAAACAGTAAGGTGCAAGAATCAGCAAAATTTTGTGATTGATTAGATGCTTGGGCATTGCTGAGGGAGAATCTAGTGGGACTTGCAGGTTTCTGGCTTGGATAACTGGGCACCTATGTTTATGGATATAGGAAATACACAATAGGTAGGCAGTCTGGGGTAAAAGTCAAGACAAATGCCATGTGGTAGAAGAAGGAGACAAAGCAGAACATGACTGGGGGTAGGGATTGGAGATGGTTGTCTCTGGAGGATAGCCAAAATGAGTTGCAGGAACTCAGTGTGCTCTGGAAATACATGAAAGAGACACATAATTTACAGGTGGTAGGTCAGAAAGGGCTACCAATAGGGTTCTTCTTGATATTTTTAAAAATTCATTTATGTTGGTGTGTTGTTATTCTAAGTTATTTTCTTTCCTGGACTAAGCATGTTTTTATTATTCCAGTTTTCCTAGTAAGTTAGCTTATACTCTGACTTCTATTAATGAATAAAGAATCATTACTGAATAAGTGTTTAAGACTTTCTCAGTGTGTCTCATTATTATTACTGGGCAGGTAGTTTCAGTTTTACTCACTTTTAGTAGGAACCAAATAATTTATGTGCCATTCAGCATTATCTGTGCAGTTTTGAATCATCACAGCAAAATATCTGGCCTATTGCAATTTTCTTTTCAGTTATTCAAAATGAAAGAGGATTTGCAATCGTAATAGTTATGTGTATTTTTCTTGCCATATATCCTACACTATATTATACTGTATGCTATTATGTAGCTATCTATGTTTGCAAAAATATGCACATATAAATATGGTTTTATTTTCCTCAGGAGTATTGAAGACAGGGATTTTCATGTTCCCCTTGGTGTTTGGACTCATTGATGGAACTGCTGTGGCAGCATAGAATACACTACACATGTCCTACAGGGCCTGCCTTTGAGAGTATAGCTGTTGAAACAGTGAAGCATTTAGACTATAATGACACATTTTTTTCCTGAATCATTTTGATCAGAATTTTGTTATTTTTTAAGCCAGTATTGGTGAAGCCACAAGAGCAAAAATTTAAAAGTTATATTTGTTAGTATTTCAGATGGAGCTAGGTCAATAAGATATAAAAATATATAAGGTACTCTCAAGGATAAACAGAGATGGTTTTATTGATGAGGGACCTTGAATCAGCCTTCTTTTGTAGCTAATATGAGTTCAGAAAGTTATTATGTGGTCATTCATCCCAAAATGAGTTCATTTTCTCTTTATGTCTGGGCTAGAGAACCCAGAAATACGGCCGCACACCTATAACCATCTGATCTTTGACAAATTTGACAATAATAAGCAATAAATGAAGAAAGGACTCCCTATTCAATAAATGGTGCTGAGATAACTGGCTAGCCATATGCAGAAGATTGAAGCTGGACCCCTACCTTTTATCATATACAAAAATAAACTCAAGATGAATTAATGACTTAAATGCAAAACCAAAAAGTCTAAAAGCCCTAGAAGGAAACCTAGGAAATACTATTCTGGACATTGGACCTTGCAAAGACTTTATGATGAAGACTCCAAAGCAATTGCAACAAAAACAATAATTGACAAGTGGGACCTAATTAAACTAAAGAGCTTCTGCGCAGTAAAAGAACAAGCAACAGAATAAACAGACAGCCTGCAGGTGGAGAAAATATTTGCTGACTATATACATGACAAATGTCTAATATCTGGAATCTATAAAGAACTTAGACAAATCAACAAACAAAAAACAAATGACTTCATTAAAAAATGGATAAAGGACATGAACAGACACTTCTCAAAAGAAAACATACAAATGGCTAACAGGCATATGAAACTGCTTAATATCACTAATAATTAGGAAAATTCAAATTCAAAACCACAATGATATACCATCTCACATTAGTCAGAATGGCTATTACTAAAAATTTCAAAAATAACCGATGCTGGAGTGGTTGTGGAGAAAAGGGAATGCGTATATGCTGCTGTTGGGAATGTAAATTACTTCAGCCACAATGGAAAACAGTCTGGAGATTTCTCAAAGAATGTAAAACAGAGCTACTATTCGACCCAGCAATCCCATTTGTGGGCATATACCCAAAGGAATATAAATCATTCTAGCATAAAGATGCATGCATATATTCATTGCAACACTATTCACAATAGCAAAGACATGGAATCAGTCTAGATGGCCATCAGTGGTGGACTGGATAAAGAAAATTTGGTGTATATACATCATGGAATACTATGCAGTCAAAAAAAGAATGAGATCACATCCTTTGTGGCAACATGGATGAAGCTGAAGGCCATTATCCTAAGTGAATTAATGCAGAAAGAGAAAACCAAACACCAGATATTCTCACTTATAAGTGAGAGCTAAACATTGAGGACACATGGACACAAGGAAGGGAGAAATAAACACTGGTGCATACTTGTGGGTGGAGGGTGAGAGGAAGGTGAAGATTGAAAACTATCTATCGGGTATTATGCTGATTGCCTGGGTGACAAAATTACCTGTATACCAACTCCCAAGATATGCAGTTTACCCATGCAACAAACCTGCATATATATACCAAGAACCTAAAATAAAAGTTGGAAATAAAAAAGAAAGAAAATGTGGTATATCAATGCAATGGAATATTATTCAGCAACAAAAAGAAAGAAAATATGAAGGCATGTTTTAACATGGTTAAACCTGTAAAATGTTATGATAAATAAGAGAAGCCAGGCAAAAGGCCATACATTATATGAATCTGTGTATACAAAGTGTCCAGAAAATGCAGATTTATACAGACAGAAAGCAGATCAATGGTTATTTGGGCCTGAGGGTGGGAGTGAGTGAGTACTGACTGAATGGACACAAGAGAGCTATGGATGGTGATGACAATGTTCTAAAACTGGATTGTGGTGACAGTACCACAACTCTATAAATGTATTTAAAAATTTCTGAATTTGTAAAATCAATGAATATTTTAAATCTCACCTATCTAATTCATCTATCAATATTTCATATATACGCATATATGTAAAACACTGTAACGTGTGTGTGTATAGTACAGTTTTGTCATACATACATGGATTTGTAACTTTTTTTTGTTTTGTTTTGTTTTTTGAGATGGAGTCTTACTCTGTCACTCAGGCTAGAGTGCAATGGCATGATATCGGCTCACTGCAACCTCCACCTCCTGGGTTCAAGCAATTCTCCTGCCTCAGCCTCCTGAGTAGCTGGGACTACAGGTACACGCCACCATGCCCAGCTAATTTTTGTATTTTTTAGTAGAGACAGGGTTTCACCATGTTGGTCAGGCTGGTCTCAAACTCCTGACCTCAGGTGATCCACCCATCTTGGCTTCCCAAATTGCTGGTGGCTTACAGGTGTGAGCCACCATGCCTGGCCTGTAACAGTTTTTAACTTTATAAAAGGGTTATCATTTGAATGTAATCTGCCATTTGCCATTTTGATAAATTTTATATTACTAAGATTAATTTTTTATTTGTGTAGCTGTGCAGCTATAATTCATACAATTTTGTGAATGTGTAACAATCCATTGTATGAATAAACCATATTTTGCTTAACTATATGCCTATTAAAGATTTTTGCTATTGTCAAAAATACTGTCATAAATGTTCTTGCGTGTCTCCTTATGTAAATTTGTGATTTTTCTTTTGAGTATGTAAAAACGTCAGAATATATTTATAGTTATTACCACACACTTAATATTCTTTGAGACTGTTGTACATGGTATGTTTTTAATTGCTTTCTAGTTTTGTGGTTGATGCATAGAAGTACAATAAACTCCACGTATTTGTCTTATATCTAGCCACCCTGCTAAAAAATTTTATTATTTCAATCAATTTGGATTTGTTTATTCTTTTATAGTTTTAATTCGGTCTTGATGTTAGGTTTATAATGGCGTCTTTGTTAAAGGATTTGGAAAGAATTTCATTTTTTTGTTGTTGTTTAAAGATTGGGATAAAATTTACCTTGCAAGTTTGATGGGAACTACCTATAATAAAATCATCTTAGCCTTATGTTTCCTTTGTATAAATATTTTTAAAACTATTGCTTTAATTTATGTAATAGTTATAGAACAACTCATGCTTTCTATTTTCACTCAAATGAGTTTTGCATTTTAAGTAACATGAAAAATACTGAGTATATAAATAATTTCCTTTGAAAAGTCTCTTTTATCTGTAGTTTCATTCACTTTGTAATTAATAATACTTTAAAAGCCTGTTTTTTAGAGCTGATTTAAACTTACAGAAAATTTATGCAGAAAGTACAGAGTTCGTATATGCTCCCTTGCCATCACTCATGGGGTTTGTCCTATTATTTAACCCCTTGTGTTAGTGTGGCACATTTGTTAAAACTGATCAACCAATATTGATATATGATTGTTAGTTAAAATCCAAAATATACATTAGAGTTCACTCTTTGTGTTGCACAGTTTTATGGGTTTTGACAAATGTATAATGTCATGTGTCTACCATTATGAGGTAGATTACATTACAGTTACAGTACATGAAGATTAGTTTCACCCCCACAAATGCCCTGACCTCCTTCTATTCATTCCCCTCCACATTTTACCCTAATTCCTTTCAGTTTTATTGTTTACACATACTTTTGCCCTTTCTAGAATGTCATATATTTAGAAACAAACAGTATATAACTTTTGCAGATTAGTCATTCAAAGTGTTTTTTTGTTGTTGTTGTTGTTGTTTTTTCCCTTGGTTTATTTTGGAACAGTTTCGTCAATTTTATTATTTTCAAAAAATGAATTTTTGACTTTACTGATGTTCTCAATTGTGTTGTTTATTTTATCAATTTCTTCTCTTATTTTCTTTCTTTCTTTGTAATTTCTTTGGTTTTATTTTGTTGTTTTGTCCAGTTTCTTAAGTTTTACCCTTACGTTATTAATGTTTAGATTTTCTTCTTTTCTCATGTAAGTAAACAATGCTATGGATTTCCCTCAAAACACTTCAGGTGTAGTCTACAAGTTTTAAAACATAGTATTATCATTATCAAGTAGTTCTAGATAATTATAATATTTTCTAATGTGTTAATTAGGTACATTTTTGTTTGAATTTCAAAATGTGTGGGAAGTTTTCATTTTTGTAATTAACTTTTAACTGATTTGAAGTATAATCAGAAAATAGTCTGCAATATGTTCTATGAAATTTATGGAAGCTTGATTTATATTCTGGTATATGACTGATTTTTGTAATGTTGTTTACATACCTGAGAAGCAGATTTTTTTCTTAAATAGTTGAGTTTAGCATTCTTTATATGTCTAAGTATAGGTCAAACTTCTTAATTGTGTTTAGATTCTATATATACATATATTTTATCTGATTGCTTTATTAATAAGTGAGAAATTCACATTGAAATCTCCCATTCTGATGATGGATTTATACATTTATAACCGTAGTCCTATGATTTTATTGCTTAATATATAGAAAACTATTTTTTTCATTGTATATATGTTTAAAATTATTGTATCTTCTCTCTTGACAAATGGAAACAATTATCAATGTATATGGGACCGTTCTATCCCTAATGATTAGTTTTGATTGAAAATGTATTTTGTCTGCTATCAATGTAGCTATACTAGTGTGTCTTTCTTTCTTTTAGAATTTGGTTGATATTTCTTTTGGCATCATTTTAATTTCATCTTTTCGTATTCTTATTGTTTATGTGTGTCTCTTCTACACAGAACTTTTAGAAAACCCAACCTGCCAATCTCTCTCTTTTAATTGCTGAACTTATCCCTCTTATATTCATTGTAGTTATTGGTATATTTGGATTTATTTGTATTATCTTTGCTTATTGCCTCAATTGTCCTGTCTTTGTTTTTTATTTTTTTTTGTAAGAATTGAGGTACAGATCTTTACATAATAAGATACTAATTTTTCCACGTTATTTATTTCTATTATTTTCAAATCCCAATCTATTAATATTACATATAACTTAAATTCTATATTAGTATAGATACAATTTTGTATTTTTGTAATAATTATAAACTTAATTATATTGATTATCTCTATACAGTCATCATGTTTAATATATAGCTTTCTTACAGTATATCCTTGATTTCTTTCTCCTTTTATTTTAATACTCCTAAAATGTTTTCAATGAAGTACTTGTGTGTCAAAATTTTGAAGCCTTTATCTGCTAGAGAGAGTAGGTCCATGCACACACATACAAACACACAAATACACATACATGCCCACATTTGAAAAGCAATTTGACTAGATATAAAATTCTAGGTTCAAAATTATTGTCCTTAATTCTTTAAAACATTTCTTTATTGAGTTCTTACCTCTAGCATTGCTGTTGAAAAGTTCTGAAGTCAATATGATTATTCCCTTTAAATATGATATCCTCTTCACTTCAGAGGTTTTTTAGAATTTTCTACTTATTTTTGATTTTCTTAAATTTTCCTATAAAATGTTTTTCCTTATCTTTTCTGTCTGACATTGTATGGTTTTCAGATAGATGTTTCCTTTCCTTCCTTTCCCTTCCTTTTTTTCTTCCTTCTCCTTCTCCTTCTCCTTCTCCTTCTTCTTCTTCTTTTAAAGACATGGTCTCTTTTTGTTGCCCAGGCTGGAGCGCAGTGGCAAAATCATTTGATCATGGTTCCTTGCAGCCTTTACTTCTTGGGCTCAAACGATGCTCCTGCCTCAGCCTCCTGTGTAGCTGGGATCACAGGTGTGAACCACCAAGTCCTGATAATTAAAAAAAAAAAAAAATTGTGGAAACTCACTTGTTGCTCAGGCTGGTCTTGAACTCCTAGGTTCAAGTGCTCCTTTTGCCTTGGCTTTCCAAAGTGTTGGGATTACAGACGTGAGACACTGAGCCTGGCCCCTTTTCTTTTTTATTATTCTGGGACATTTAGCTCAATTATCCCTGTTTGATTTGTTTTTCTGTGACTCTTATTATTCAGATATTGGCACCCCAAAATTTTAATTTGTCTGTTTAGTCCTGGCTTTTCTTGTGGACTATGTATTAATAAGATGTTTTCACTCATTACTTTGTTCTTCTGCTGTGTCCACTACTTATTGTTTACCAACGCATCTACCCGGAGTTAGATAAACTGTAAAGTTAAGGGCACAGTCCTTCATACTGCCAAGTCTGTGCAAGACTTCTGACATCAGCTGTTAAGTTCACAGGTGTTTAGAGCTACCCTAACTTCACACCAGCTGGCTACAAATTCAGATGTCATCATAGATTCCCTCAGATTTGATATTTTGCTAGAATGACTCATAGAACTCAGGAAAGTGCTATACTTATAATTATAGTTTTATGATAGGAAAAGGATAAAAATTCAGAACCAGAGAAACAAACAAACAAACAAACAAACAAACAAACAAACAAACAACACAAGAGAGTGGAATGTGGGACTGGGCAGGCTCCCAAATGCACAGGTGTGTTCTTAGGGATGTGTTACCCTTCTGGTATTCATATGTAGAAAAACACAGAGTATTGCCAACTCCAGAAGCTTGATCAAGCATCAGTGTCCAGACTATTGATTGAGGCTTCATTAGGTAGGCAGTATTGATTGAGTTATTGCACACATGGTTGAGCTCAATCTCCAGCCCCTCCCTCCTTAGAGCCTCTCCCTCCTAGGCTGTTTCATGTGGCTTAAATTCTGACTCTTTAACCACTGGGTTGGCCTTTCTGGCACTGCCAACTCCCACCCTGAGTCATCTCATTAGCATAAACTTTCAGTTGTGTTTACAGGGGAGAGATTTCCATCATTGGGAAAATTCTAAACATTTACAAGTTATTTCCCAAAGGTCAATCAATCCTCTCTTTGGATAAACTTCATTCTTCACTAAACAGAATTGAGTTCATTTCAGAAATTATACCTTTGTAATAAATATTTTCAGTTATATGTTATATAATTTTTTGTTTTTTAATAAGATTATATTTATTATTATTCTTATAAAATTTTTTGTTCTTTAATATCTCTGCCTCTGATGGTATCTGTCATCTAGTTTGCTGTTTTCTTTTGAAGCGGCGGTACTCATTTATCCTCTAGGTCCTTGTTAAGATGATGGCTTGAATACCAGAACTTTTTTTGGTGATGATCTCAGTGAGTTCAAAAGAGGAGTGAAAACTTTAATGTGAAGAGTTACAGACTTTTTGTCCACACTAAACAACTCTTCTGGCAAGGATTTCATTCTCAGCTGTTTCACCCCACCTTCATGATGGGGAGAAGAGATTCCTTAGATTATAACCCACCATTGTGGTGTGAAGAGAAGGGGTAATTCAATCCGTGCCCACTTTTCTGAGCTCCTCTCTCTATGAGAGCTTTTTTGGACCTGCACACCTCCCCAGTGGCCTGAGTCATGAGGAGGAAGCACTGATGGTCTGAAGGCAAGAGATGGGCTCAAATGGCTTTTTCTAATTTATCTCTCTTTACCTCATTGACTGGTCCCTTGCCTTGTGCGGGAGCCGCCACCGCCTACCTATGCAATAATTCACACAGCTCTCCCGCTTTCCCAGTGTTGCCCACAGTTGTCTCAGTTGTTTCCTAGGTTTGTAAAAGTTTTCTTCAAAGGTCCCTCACCTCACCATCTATGTTAGGAGTAGGAGATAGCAGCCTGGGCTAATTCTGCTTCTTGTTGAGAGTCAGAATCAAATGAAAGTTTTTGATCCACCTCATAAAGATGAGAATCACAGGCTAAGTTAAGTTAAACAAAATGTGCAAGAGTTCATCACTAATAATGAGCTAAACCACATTCCAAGCCCTGCATGATTGAATCCAAAGCCTATGCTCTTTCTCTTCCACTTTGCTTTGTCTCTAGGAGGGTTTAGGCTAGGCTAAATCTACATTTCTGAAGCTTTGTAGCAACCAAGTGTTTTTTTTTTCCCTACACTTTCATTGTGACCTGAAGAAAAAGCAGTTGGGATAAGTTATAGAATGTCTTCAGAGTGTCAAGCTCTCTGAAACTCTGCAAATGAACAATTACAATAAAAAAGTGCAGCATGGTCCCCTTTGTGCTTTTCCACAGAGCAAATTCACTGTTGGTTTGACCTTGAAACCTTTGTGTCACTGCTTTGCGCAATTAGCAGAATCTAAATGGATATTCAGGTCACATCTGTGCTGAATTGTTTTATTTATGTTGATTGATTGTGGTGTATGACACAGCATCCCTACTTATTCAGAATAAGTGTAGTGAGGAGTTTTAAGGACAGTGAACCAGCTGCAGAAAGGTCGAGAAGACAGAAGAGTGTAATACTGCAACTTGATAATGTAAACTTCTAGAAGGAATTTTTATTAAACCATAAAGAACATCTGTACCATCTTAAGACTGTGAAAGTTCAGGCTTATTAGGCACTAGCTGCAAAATGAATTCTGTATACAGTCATCATAAAACCTCCTCCACCTGCCATGGCTTCTGAGGAGCACTTAGTATATTTCTTACCAGTAATATGTTTCAAAACTTTTCCCTCAATTTTATCTAATGGCCAACAAGAATACTTGAATATCTTCAGGTTGTTTGACATGACTTGAAGTAACTACAGAAAATTCTTTTTTTTTTTTTTTCCAGAATGTCATTGGATGTATTTATTTTTTATTTATTTATTTATTTATTTTTTAATTATTATACTTTAAGTTCTAGGGTACATGTACATAACGTGCAGGTTTGTTACATATGTATATTTGTGCCATGTTGGTGTGCTGCACCCATCAACTCGTCAGCACCCATCAACTCGCCATTTACATCAGGTATAACTCCCAATGCAATCCCTCCCCCCTCCCCCCTCCCCATAATAGGCCCTGGTGTGTGATGTTCACCTTCCCGAGTCCAAGTGATCTCATTGTTCAGCTCCCACCTATGAGTGAGAACATGCGGTGTTTGGTTTTCTGTTCTTGCGATAGTTTGCTGAGAATGATGGTTTCCAGCTGCATCCATGTCCCTACAAAGGACACAAACTCATCCTTTTTTAATGGCTGCATAGTATTCCATGGTGTATATGTTGCACATTTTGTTAATCCAGTCTGTCACTGATGGACATTTGGGATGGTTCCAAGTCTTTGCTATTGTGAATAGTGCCGCAGTGAACATACGTGTGCATGTGTCTTTATAGCAGCATGATTTATAATCCTAAAGAGCTTCTGCACAGCAAAAGAAACTGCCACCAGAGTGAACAGGCAACCTACAGAATGGGAGAAAATTTTTGCAATCTACTCATCTGACAAAGGGCTAATATCCAGAACCTACAAAGAGCTCAAACAAATTTACAAGAAAAAAACAAACAACCCCATCAAAAAGTGGGCAAGGGATAGGAACAGACATTTCTCAAAAGAAGACATGCATACAGCCAACAGACACATGAAAAAATGCTCATCATCACTGGCCATCAGAGAAATGCAAATCAAAACTACAATGAGACACCATCTCACACCAGTTAGAATGGCAATCATTAAAAAGCCAGGAAACAACAGGTGCTGTTTGTGGAGAAATAGGAACACTTTTACACTGTTGGTGGGATTGTAAACCAGTTCAACCATTATGGAAAACAGTATGGCAATTCCTCAAGGATCTAGAACTAGAAGTACCATATGACCCAGCCATCGCATTACTGGGTATGTACCCAAAGGACTTTTTTTTTTTTTTTTTTTGGGACGGAGTCTCTCTCTGTTGCCCAGGCTGGAGTGCAGTGGCAGGATCTCAGCTCACCGCAAGCTCCGCCTCCTGGGTTCACACCACTCTCCTGCCTCAAGAAAATTCTTATAGAAAATTCAAAAATAATTTTTTTGAATGATGGCGTTTTCCTTAAAACATTTAAGCAATTTTGCTCCATAAGATAGTCATGTTTACTTTAATAAATTAAAATATCATTCATTTCCTGAATCTTGTGGTTTGCAGCCTACTTCAGTTCTCAGTGAAATTCTCAGAATCTCAGAGGTTGAGACTTCTGCATATATTTGTAAAGCAGGGCAAGGGTTTCTTATGTGTGTCCAAGTTGAAAGCTACTGCTGCAGAAGGATTGTTATGCAGCATTCTATTCCCTTGGGCATAAGAATAAGCAGTTCTGCTTGAGAAGCGAGGAACTAAACTCTGAAGATTGAATTCTATTCTCTAATAAATCTACGGAGTCATTAAAGGTGTGAGGCTACAAGGACAAAACAGAAAAGTCTGGTTAAGATTTTTGATGAGCTTCTTAGCAGGGGAGGAGTACGGGACTTGACACCATTAGAAGGAGACAGCCAAGTCCCTGGCTAAGTCACTGACGATACAAATTGCAGCTTTGTCTATCACTGGCCACTGAATTTTAATGAAAACCAGAGACTTTTCAAAATGTCCTTCTTCCAAAGGCTTCTGATAGTGGCTTGGTCTATTGCTTATTCAGATACACAAACAGCAACAACAAAAATTGTCCTATTTGACTCCCGTTTTGGGCCCTCTTCAGTTAGGCATAGCCCACTACCTCAGTCAACAGTGGGACCACTTCGTGCGGGCTCTTGCCTGTGAACATCAGGGAAGAGGTAAAGGGAAGAGCAGAAATGCCTTCTAACAAGTAACTTTCTCTAGTAGTATTCTCAGTACTAGAAATTGTTACTTTCCTTTCTAATATTTGTTCTCCAGTTTTTTTTTTCTAACAGAATGATGATTGAAGTTTAGGTATTTACCACTTCCCCACATGGCTCTGAGCAAGTTCTGATTAAAACATGGGGATCTCAATCTCTTATTCAGTGATTTATTTATGATAGGCTTGTGATCTAATTCTGGCCAAAACCCAAAAGGGCAGGCCCTCAAAGGACTTCTCCTCTTAAGTGGATTTCAGAAAGCATTATCTTTTTTCTTTTTTCTGCCTTAGGCTTTTGTTGTGTATGGGTGTAATGATTTGAATTTCAGAAGCTGTCTTACTCTTGAGGGGAGCCAGCCCAGGGCGAAGTGAGTTATTGCAAATGGTGGAGAGAAGAGATGAAGAGAAACTGAGTAATGCCACTGGGCTGCAAAATCAAAATGTTCTAGAACCCTATTTTATTTTATTTTATTTTTTAAATTTGGAGCAGCTTTAGGTTCGTGGCAAAATTGAGCAGAAAGTACTGAGAATTCCCACATACTCCCTGCCCCCTCACACCCCCACCTCTCCCAGTAGCAACATCCTGAGCCAGATTGGTACATTCGTTACAATCCATGAACCTACATTGATACAACACCACCCATAGTTCATAGTTTACATTAGGGTTCACTCTTGGTGTTGTACATTCTATTAGTTTTGACAAATGTAATGACATGTATCCACCATTAGAGTATCCACCTATTTGTCCCTCCCCACTCCCAACTCCTGGCAACCACCATCTCCATAGTTTTCCTTTTCCAGAATGTTGTATATTTGTAATAATAAATTATGTAGGCTTTTTGAAACCACCTTTGCAAAATTATACCAGTGATAGAATTGAACATAACTGACTTAGTTTTGCTTCTCACCTTTTACGCTAACTGCCTTTGCTCATTTCTGTGTTTAGGCCAAGCTAACTATGGGAGGAAATTAGTTTATAATTTAGCTGAGTAATTTAGTTTATTACTTAACTTTAAAGCAAAGGTATAACAGCCTCTTCCCAAAACATACTCCCTTCCTGTTCAGAAATGGAAATCACCCTTGGAAAACTAATGAAATGCCAGAGGTTAAAATTATAATAGGTGCCTGAATTCTGCAACACTTGCTGTCTCAGTGTGTTGGCTTTTTCTGTGAGAAAATGTTATAAATATATAAATCTTGCAAGAAGAGCAAGGCAAGTCCATTGGGCTGTAACGTTTTCAGATCAGCTCCTTTCATTTTATAATATGCATTTAAGTTTCTTTCATGTCCTTTTGTGACTCAGCTTATTTATCTCTGGACTGTTTTTATGACATATATTTATAATATAATGTTATAAAATAACTTGGAAGCCTAAAAAGTCCTAACCAATATGGTTTCTATGCTTAATATAATAAGAAGATGAGTCAGGGGGTCAGGGAACTTGGGCTTCAGTTCCAGGTTAGGCATGAATTACCTATGAGATTTAAGGCTGAACATTTTCTTTCTGGAACAAACAATGCACATTCACCATGGTGGGTACTGAGATGAACTCCCCAAATCCATTTTACTCCAGATAATTTGTATCATCAATCAGTTTATGGCATCCCCCTGGTGAGTATAAATATTATTGGCCTAGCTGTGATCATATACTAATTTGATCTAATCAGACTGAGGAGAGGTATTATATAGGTTTAATAAAGAGGATCTCTCTAGCTGCATGGGCCAAAGCAGCATGTATTCTTATTTGTTGATGGTGGCTATCTTGCAGCTCTGAGGAGAATCAGTCACATGATGGAGTCCATGCTGAGGACAGAAGATGAGAGAGATGGAATGTAACTGTACTTTTCATTGTTCATTGATCAGGCTATATGTGGAGTTAATTCTGCCTCAGAAACTTCCATAAAGAAACATAATAAATTTATTGTTAAAGTCACTTGGAGTTTAGATTTTGTCCTCTCTAGTTCACATTATCTTAATAGATAACAAATATTTTTCTGCAGATCAAATGAGAAACTGTAAGTAAAGATGCTCTGAAATATTGACACCATACCCATTTGAGAAAGTATTGCTATTTTTCAAGCTGCAATAACTATATACTTCTCATGGGTCACTGGGAAAGTGAGTAGATAACATTTATTGCATATCAGCCAAGTGAGAGGAGCTCTGCATAGGTTCTTAATGTTATTATCATGAAAAATTAATGAGATATTAGTAATCTCATTAAACAGATGAGGAAATCGAGACTCACCAAAATTAGAAAAAGGGTCCAAATGTACATGATTGACATATATCCAAGTTTGATAGCTCATACCTACCTGTTTTCAAAGTCTGTTTTCTTCACTACCATGAGCTACTTTCAGCTTAGTTGTTCCTTGGCAACAATATCGTAAAAATGGTATTTGAGCTAAGTAAGAAGATTCATCCAAAAGGGTTAACAGTATGAGTAATGGCACAGAGATGTAAAAAATATTATGGTGTTCAGTGAGTGGAAAAGGATGCTGGGGCACATTGTGTTTCAGGGAGTGGTGACGTAGGGAGAGAAAGTTTCAGGAGGCAGAGAGGAAAAGTAAGGCCAAGTTGGAATGGAGGAGCTGGCATGTGTGCAATGGGAGCTGACAGGGGAGAATAAAAGCTTCTAAATTTGAGCGTAAGGTGCAGGAATATAATGTCCAGGTTTTTTTTGTTGTTGTTGTTAAATCTGGCAGCTATGTACAGAATAAATTGTAGAGGTCAGGATAGAAGAAAACAAAGACTCTCTCTCCTCCCATGTTTCAAATGTGCTTCACATTTTGTCTCTGACTTCACCTCCCTTTGCCCTTCCCTGCTATACTTCACCATACCACCTCTCTTGTAGATCTTTGTCATCTCTTCCATTTATTTATTTAATTGAAAATGTAAGTTGTATATACTTATGATGTGCAACATGATGTTTTAAAATACGTGTACATTGTGGAATGGCTAAATCAAGCTAATTGACATATGTATTACTTCACATACTTATTGACTATCTTGGCAACTTTCAAGTATATAACACTGTCCTTCCTTTGTATCCATAGGGGATTGGTTTCAGGACCCCCTGTAGATACCAAAATCCATGGATGCTCAAGTCCCTTATATGAAATGGTGTAGTGTTTGCATATAACCTACACATATCCTTAGGTATATTTTAAATCCTTTCTAGGTGATTTATAATACCTAATACAACGTAAGGGCTATGTAATAGTTGTTATACAGCATTGTTTAGGGAATGATGATAAGAAAAAAAAGTCTGTAGATGTTCAATACAGAATCAACCATCCTTTTTTTTGTTTTTTAAATATTTTTGTTCCATGGTTAGTTGAACTCACAGATGTGAAACCCATAGGTATAGTGGGCTGACTCTACATTGTTATTGACTATAGTCACTATGATATACAATAGATTTCTTGAGCTTATTTCTCCTTTCTAACTGAAATTTTATGTCTTTTGACCAAAATCCTCCATATCCTTCAACCCCTAGCCCGTAGTAGCTCTCTGCTTCTATGAGTTTGGCTTTTTTAGATTCCACATATAAGGGAGATCTTATGGTATTTGTCTTTCTGGATGGCTTATTTCACTTAGCTTGGGAGAGTCATTCATATTGTTGCAAATGACCAGATTACCTTTTTTAAAAGTGAAAAATATCCCATTGTGTATATACACACTATATTTTCCTTGTCAATTAATCCATTGATTGACAGGTTGTGTCCATCTTGGTTGTTGTAATGCTCATATCTTGGCTATTGTAATGATTTCATATCTTGGCTATTGTAATGCTCCAGTGAGCATGAGGAATCAGGTATCTCTTTAATAAACTGATTTCATGTTCTTTGGATATGCACACATAACTGGGATTACTGGAGCACATGGTAGTTCTAGTTTTAATTTTTTTGAGGAACGTCTGTGCGTCTGTGCTGTTTTGCATAATGGGTATACAAATTTACATCTCACTAATAGTGTACAAGTATTCCCTCTTTTTTATATCCTCACCAACACTTGTTACCTCTCATCTTTTTGATAATAGCTATTCTAACATGTGAGGTGACTGTGGTTTTAATTTGCATTTCCCTTATGATTATGTTGAGCATTTTTTCAACATGTCTGTTGGCCATTTGAATTTCTTCTTTTGAAAAGTGTTAATTTAGATTCTTTGCTCATTCATCAGTGAGGTTATTTGTTTTCTTGCTATTGAGTTGTTTTAATTTTTAATATATTTTGGATAGCACCCCCTTATTAGATGTATGGTTTGCAATTATTTTTTATTCCAAAGATTGTCTCTTTATTCATTGTTCCCATTGTTGTGCGTAGGTTTTTAATTTAATGTAATTTCATTTATCTATTTTTATTTTTGTTACGTGTGCTTTTGGGGTTATATTAAAAAAATCATTGCCCAGATTACTATCATGGAGTTTCCTTCTATGTTTTCTTTTAGTAGTTTTACAGTTTCAGGTCTTATGTTTAAATATTTCATCCATTTTGAGTTGATTTTTGTATATGACATAATGGTATAATTATGTTTTCTTGCATGAGGAAAATATTTTTCCAACACCACTCACTGAAGAGACTGCCTTTTCCCCATAGTGTGTGCTCGACATCTTTGTTGAAAATCAATTGCCTGTAAATGTGTGGATTCATTTCTGGGCTCTCTATTCTGTTCCATCGGTCGATGTATCTGTTTTTATGCCAGTACCATTCTTTATTTGCTATAACTTTGTAGTAGATTTTCAAATCAGGTCATGTGATTCCTCCAGCTTTGTTCATTCTGCTCAAGATTGCTTGGGCTATCCAGAATCTTTTGTGGTTTCACATAAATTTTAGAATTACTTTTTTTATGTCTGTGAAAAATGTTACTGAAATTTGGGTAAGAATTTTATTGGATAGGAATTTTATTGAATCTATAGATTACTCTGGGCAGTATGGGCATTTTAACATCTTCTAATCCTTGAACATGAAATACCTTTCCAGTGATCTTCTTTAGTTTTTTTCATCAATGTTTTATAGTTTTCAGTGTATAGATTTTTTACCACCTTGGTTAATTATTTTTCTGATTTTTTGGAGTGCTTATAAATAGAATTGCTTCTTGATTTCTTTTCTGGGAAATTCATTGTTAATGTATACAAATGCTACTAATTTTTATAAGTTGATTTCATATCCTATAACCTTACAGAATTTAATAGTTTTAATATTCTCTCTCTGTGTGTAATCTTTAGGGTTTTCTATATATGAGATCATGTCATCCACAAACAGAAACAATTTAGCTTCTTCCTTTTTAATATGGGTGCCTTTTATTTCCTTGTCTTGCCTCATTGCTTTGGCCAGGCCTTCCAGTACTATGTTGAATGTGGTGACAGTGGGCATCCTTGTCTTGTTCCTAATCTTAGGGGAAAATCTTTTAGCTTTTCACCATTGAGTATGATGTTAGCTGGGTGCTTGTGATATATGACCTTTATTTCCATTTATTCTTTATTTTGTTTATTTTTAATTTAAAAAATTCAAGTGAAATTCAAATGACATAAAATTAGTCATTTCAAAGTGAACGACTGACTGGAATTTAGTACATTCACAATGTACTGAAACCAACATCTCTGCCTAATTCCAAAACATTTTCATCATCTCAGTGATGATGAAAAGGAAACTCTATATGCATCAAACAGTTACTTTTGATTTCTTACCTCTCCCAGGAATGTGAAAACTACCATTTTGTTTCAGTTTCTATGTTTATCTATTCTGAACATTTTTTAATAAATGGAATCACATAATATGTGACTTTTTGTATCTTACTTCTTTCATGTAGCACAATATTTTTGAGATACATCCACATTATAGCATATTTCACCACTTCATTTTCTTGTTTGGGCTGAATAATATTCCATTGATTGTATATAATACAATTTGTTTACCCATTTATCTATTGATGGAAGTTTGTGCCATTTCAATTTTGTTACTATTAACCACAATGCAGATATAAACATGTATGTACATGTATTTACTGTGTACCTGTTTTTTATTCTTTTGTGTATATACCTAGGAGTTGAATTGCTGGACAATATAACTCTATGTTTAACTTTCTGAGGGACCACCCAACTGTTATTGAAAGTGACAGCACCATTTTATATTCCCACCAGAAATGTATGAATGTTCCATTTTTCCACATTCTTGCCACACTTTTCTTTCTCCCTCCCTCCCCACTTTCCTCCTTTCTCTCTTCTTTATAGCCATCTTAATAGGTGTGAAGTGGTATTTCTTTGAGGTTTTGATTTGCAGTGGTTTATGATATTGAGCATCTTTTCATGTGGTTGTTGGCCATTTGTATATCCTCTTTGGAGAAATTTATATTCAAATATGTTGCCCATTTTTCAACTGGGTTGTTTATTTTTGTTGTTGAGTTGTAAAAATTATTTATGTATTCTGAGTATCAGATTCTTTTATCAGATATGTAATTTGCAAATATTTTCTCCATTCTTCAGGTTGTTCTTCACTTTATTGATAATGTCCTTTGATGCACACATGTTTTAAATTTATCCAGTTGATCTTATTTCTTGTTGCTTTTTATTTTCATATTGTATCTAAGAAGCCATTGCCAATCCAAGGTCATGAAGATTTACGTCTTATGTTTTATTCTAAGACTTAAAATTGTTTTATCTTTTGTATTTAGCTCTTTGATCCAGCTCAAGTTTTGTAAGTGATGTAAAGTAGGGTTCTACCTTCATTTATTTTGTATGTGTATATTCAGCTATCCGAGCAGTTTGTTGAAGAGACTATTCCCTCTTCATTGAATGGTTTTGGTTTATCCTTTTAAAAACTATACAGCTAAGTCTGTAATTTTTTTTTTTTATATCTTCAAAGAAACAACTTCGGGTTTATTGATTCTATGTTTTCCCCTTTATTTTATTTGTCTCTGCTCTTTTTTTCATTCTTTTTACTAGCTTTCAGTTTAGTTTGTTTGTGCTCTAGTCCCTTAGGGTATAAAGATAGATTATTAATCGAGATGTTTCTTTATTGTTCGTGTATGTGTTTACAGCTATAAATGTCCCTCTTAGCACTGCTTTCTCTGCATTCTTCATGTTTGTTATGTTGTATTTTTATTCGAATTCATCTTAAAGTAGTTTACAGTTTTTTTGTGTTTTATTTTTTGAACTATTGGGTATTTAAGAGTGTGTTGTTTAATTACCACATATTTTGTGAATTTTTTAGTTTCCCTCAGTTGTTGATGTCTAGCTTCATTTCACTGTGATCAGAGAAGATATTCTGTATCATTTCAACCTGTTAAAGTCCATCAAAACTTTTTAAATGGCCTATTAAATGGTCTATTCTGGAAAATATTCTCTACGCACATTCTTGAGAAGAATGTGTATTTTGTTATTGTTTGGTGGAGCCTGTTAGGTTTACAGTGTTGTTCTGTTTTTCTATTTCCTATTGAGCTTCTTTTGAGATATTTTTATATTATTGAAAATGAAGTCATAAAGTCTCCAGCTATTATTTTAAAACTATCTATTTCCCTCTTCAAATATGTAAATGTTTCCTTAATATATTTTGGGGGTCTGTTGTTAGGTGCATATATGTTTCTGTTACATCTTTTGGGTGAATTGGCCATTTTATTAATATATAATGTTCTTCTCTGTGTTTTGTAACAGAGTTTTACTTAAAATATACTTGTCTGGTACTAATGTAGCCAATCAGCTTTCTTTGGTTTACTATTTGCATGGGATATTCTTTTTTCATCTTTTCTCCTTCAATGTATTTGTTTCTTTAGGTCTAAAGTGAATTTTTATATACAGGATGTCACTAAGTCTTGTTTTTTAATGGATTATGCCCATAACTGCCTTTTAATTAAAAATATTAACTTATTTAAATTTAAGATAATAACTGGTGAAGAACTTTTTACTACCATTTTGCTAATTTTTATATGTCTTTAGCATGTTTTCTTCCTTATTTCCTTTATTACTAACTTTCTTTGTGTTTAATTGATATTTTGCAGTGTACCATATTTGATCACCTTTTTATTTACATATATATTTTTTCACAATGGTTATGATGGGGATTACAATTAATATTCTAAATATATAGCAATCTACTTTAAATTGATACCAACTTAGATTCAATAGCATAAATCTCCTATAATTAACCTTTTTTTTTGTTTTAATTACATCTTCATACATTGTGTATCCATTACATTGCTTTACAATTACTGTGTTATGCATTTCTCTTTTAAACCATTTAGACAACTGGAAGAGAAGTGATATAGTTTGGCCATAATCCCCACCCAAATCTCACTTTGAATTCCCATGTATTGTGGGAGGGACCTGGTGGGAGGTAATTGAATCATGGGGGCAGGTTCTTCCCATCTTGTTCTCGTGAGAGTGAATAAGTCTCATGAGATCTGGTGGTTATAAAAAGGGGAGTTTTCCTGTATAAGTTCCACCTTGCCTTCTGACATGATTGTGAGGTTTCCCCAGCCTTGTGGAACTGTAAGTCTAACTAAACCTCTTTCCTTTGTAAATTGCCCTGTCTCAGGTATGTCATTATCAACAGCATGAAAAGGGACCAATACAGTAAATTGGTACCAGTAGGGTGGGGCTCTACTGAAAAGATACCCAAAAATGTGGAACCCACTTTGGAACTGGGTAACAGACAGAATTTGGAACAGTTTGGAGGGCTCAGAAGAAGACAGGAAAATGTGGGAAGGTCTGGAACTTCCTAGAGACTTGTTGAATGGCTTTGACCAAAAGCCTGATAATGAATAGTATGGACAATAAAGTCCATGGAGGTAAGGAACTTGCTGGGAACTGGAGCAAAGGTGACTTTTGTTATGTTTCAGCTAAGAGCATGGCAGCATTTTCCCCTTACCCTGTAGATCTGTAGAACTTTGAACTTGAAAGAGATGATTTAGGGTATTTGATGGAAGAAATTTCTAAGCAGCAAAGTATTCAAGAGGTAACTTAGATGCTGTTAAAAGCATTTACTTTTATAAAGAAAGCATAGTATAAAAGTTCAGAAAATTTGCACCCTGACAATGTGATAGAAAAGAAAAACCCATTTTCTGAGGAGAAATTCAAGTTGGCTACAGAACTTTGAATAAGTAATGAGGAGCTGAATGTTAATCCCCAAGACAATGGGGAAAATGTAGCCAGGGCATATCAGAGGTCTTTATAGCAGTCCCTCCCATCACAGGCCTGGAGGCCTAGGAGGAAACAGTGATTTTGTGGGCCAGGCTCAGGGTCCCTGTCCTGTGTACAGCCTCAGGACTAGCTGCCCTGTGTCCAAGCCACTTCAGCCATGGCTGAAAGGGGATAATGTAGAGCTTAGGCCTTGGCTTCACAGGGTACAAGCCTCAATCCTTGGCAGCTTCCACATGGTCTTGAGCCTGTGGGTGCACAGAAGTGAAAAATTGAGGTTTGGAAACTTCCACCTAGATTCTAGAGGATATATGGAAATACCTGGATGTCCAGGCAAAAGTTTGGTGCAGGGGTGGGGCTCTCATGGAGAACCTCTGCTAGGGCAGTGCAGAATGAAAATATGGAGTCAGGGCCCCAACATGAAGTCTCTCCTGGGGCACTGCCTAATGGAGCTGTGAGAAGAGGGCCACCCTCCTTCTTAACCCAGAATGGTTCATCCACCGACATCTTGCACTGTGTGCCTGGAAAAGCTGCAGACACTTAATGCCAGCCCATGAAATAAGCTTGGATGGAGGCTGTACCCTGTAAAGCCACAGAGATGGAGCTGCCCAAGACCATGGGAACCCACCTCTTACATCAGTGTGACCTGGATGTGAGACATGGAGTCAAAGGAGATCATTTCGGAGGTTTACGATTTGACTGCCCCACTGGCTTTCAGACTTGCATGAGGTCTGTAGCCCCCTTGTTTTGGCCAAATCCTCCCGTTTGGAATGGCTATGTTTACCCAATGTCTATTCCCCCATTTTATCTAGGAAGTAACTAATCTGCTTTTGATTTTACAGGCTCATAGGTGGAAGGGACTTGCCTTATCTCAAATGAAACTTTGGACTGTGGATTTTGAGTTAATGCTGAAATGATTTAAGACTTTGGGGGACTGTTGGAAGGCATGATTGGTTTTGAAATATGAGGAGATGAGATTTGGGAGGGGCCAGGGTGGAATGATATGGTTGGCTGTGTCTCCACCCAAATCTATCTTGAATTCCCATATGTTGTGGGAGGGACCTGGTGGGAGGTAATTGAATCATGGGGCAGGTCTTTCCCATGCTGTTCTCTTAATTATGAGTAAGTCTCATGAGATCTGATGTTTATAAAAAGAAGAGTTTCCCTGCACAAGTACTTCTCCCTTTGCCAGCCATCATCCATGTAAGATGTGACTTACTCCTCCTTGCCTTCTGCCATGATTGTGAGGCTTCCCTAGCCACATGGAAGTGTAAGTCTAATAAAACTCCTTTCTTTTGTAAATTGCCCAGTCTTTGGTATGTCTTTATCAGCAGCATGAAAACAAACTAATACAAGAAGTTACAAAAAGTATAATAATACTAGCTTCTATATTTACTTATTTATATAGTACTTTACCAGAGTTATTTATTTCTTCAAATGGCTTCTTGTTATTGTCCAGTGTGTTTTAATTTCAGTCTGAATGACTTCTTTATCATTTTCTGGGCAGGTCTGCTAGCAATAGACTCCTATAGATTTTGTTTATCTGAGAATATCTTCTTTTCTCCTTCACTTTTGAGGGTTATTTTGTGCATATAGAATTCTTGTTTGACGGTACTTTTTTTCCTTCACTTTAAAAATGTCTCCCTACTATCTTCTGGTCTCCATGGCTTCTGATAAGAAATCTGATGTTAATTTTATTGAATAGCCCTTGTACATGAAAATTGCTTCTGGCTTGTTGCTTTCAAAAATTTCCCTTTGTTCTTGGTTTTCAACAATTTGATAATATATCTTGGCACGCCATCTTTGCAATTATTCTTTGTGGAGTTCATTGAGTTTCTTGAGTATGTGAATTTGCATCTTTTGTTAATTTGGGAATTTGGCATTATTTCTTTAAATACTTTTTCTGACTTTCTCCTATTCTGGAATTCCCATTATGCGTGTGCTGCTATGCTTGATGGTGACTCATAGGTCTCTTAGGCTCTATTCATTTTACTTCATTCATCTTTTATTCTTCCCTTCAGACTGGATAATTTCAACTGATGTCTTTTCAGTTTAATTGCTTCTTCTGCTTGTTCAAATTTGCAATTGAAACCTGCTAGTGAGTTTTTCATTTCAGGTATTGTACCTTTAAGTTTCCAAATTTAGTTTAGTTTCCAAATTTATGTTCAGTTCTTCATTATAGTTCCTATCACTTTATTGCTATTCTCTGTTCCTGTGTTGTTACCCTGGTTTCCCTTAGCTCTTTGTCTATGTTTTCCTTTCACAATTTTAATATATTGAAAATTACTTATTTCTAGTTTCTTTTGGTAAGTTTAATGTCTGTGCTTCCTGAGGGACAGATTTTTTTTTTTTTTTTTTTTTACATTTCTTCTAGGGATGGCCCATATTTTCTTGTTTCTTTGCATGCTTTGTCAACTTTTGTTGAAAACTGGACATTTTCATATTACAACATGGTAACTCTGGGAATTAGGATCTTCTTCTCCTCCAGGTTTGTTTGTGTTGTTTGCTATAGGCTATAACTCTTTGTTTTGGCAACTTTTCTAAATGATTTTTGTAAAATATGTGTTTTTCTTCCTGTATGGTTTCTTCAATTCCTATTCCTTCAGCTTGCCTTTAGCTGATGTCTTGACAAAAGTTTTCTTGAATGCTATCTGCCAACAGAGAAAGAGAGGATTGGGGTCGGGGGAGAGAGGGAGAAAGGGAGAGAGGGGAAGAGAGAGAGAGAGGAAGGAGAAAGAAGAAGAAGAGGAAGAAGAAAAGGAAGAATAAGAAGAAGAGGAAGAAGCAGGAGAGGAGGGGAGAAGAGAAGAGAAGAGAAGGAGAGAGAATATTCACAGAGAATATTTTCTTTGAAGAGATTTGGTTCTATGCTGGGGTACTCTTGGGGCAGTGCTTCATTGCTTAGCCTGGCTGTTTACACCTCTGTCTGAGGCTTCACTTTCTGCTTGTGCTGAGACTGGAGATCAGCCAAAGGTGAAACCTTAGGGCTTAAGGAATTCTCAAGTCTTTTCTGAGCATGCTCCCTGTGCTGGGCATGTGTGTGACCCCCTAAGGTCCCTAGTACACACAGGCACTTTTTAATGTCCTAATTTCCTCAAGAAACTTCATCCTCAGTTTTTCCTTTCATGTTTTGAGACTCTTTTGTATGTCTCTGCCATAGTCTTTTGCCCAGGCAGCCGTGTGTAATTTAACTTACCGTGTTTTTGAGCAATATCTACTGCTTTTCTCCCCGAGTAAGTTCTTAATTACTGAAACAAACACAAGTGCCTTGTGCCAGGCCTTCAGATAGTCTTAAAAAGTCTAGGACAGACAAACCCAATACTTTCAAATAAAGTTTGCTTTACTCCAAAGTAGAAGTAGGGTTCAGAGTCCTACACTGGGTATGTGGACTGATGTCTTCAAGTCAGCTGCTGAGCTGAGCCAGGGAGGAGATGGGGCAAGGACAAATAAAAATGTTATGAAGCTTTTCTACCATTTTAAAGGTTCATTTCCTTGATTCAGCATTTACTTGATTGCTGCAAACTTGTGACTGTTTATCAGTGTTCTCATAAAGTTGATACTGACAGTTTTTATGGGATTTTTAAATCTTTCTGTGGAGAGATGGACCCTTGGGGCTACCTACTCTACTAATGCCTCTTTCATTTATCTTTGTAATCTCCCTTTGATCACGGCTCCCATTTTCTTCTCCATCTCAGTCTGCAAAAATTCCTGTAAGCTACGGAAAGTTGTTATTCTGTTTTGTTTTGTTTTATTTATTCTAGTTTTTTGTTTTGTTTTGTTTTTTTACTGCTTTATGTTATGGTTGCATATGTATGTGAATGTTGAGGAAAGTTGAGTGATGGCAAGTTAGAAGATCCAGTTGGCAGAAGATATTATATTTTAAATTAGCCATAATTAGATGTCTCTAAAGACACATTTCTGCCTACACTGAATGCCACGCGATGGAAGGGACACAATTTTCTCCTGGAGAAATATTTTAAAGTAAGATTCTGAAAACATTAATAATCAGGACCTGATCTATCTAATGAAAGGCACAACCAAATGTTTACTGAAGCTTGTCCCTGTCAAGCTCGTGGTGTTCTGGTTTATATGGAGTAAGAAATAACCATTATGAGGGAATTAACACAGCAAAATATAAATCTTGCAAGTAATTAGGCAGCTGTATATTTATCAGTGCAGAATGTATTTTAATTTTTAATCAGGGCTTTTGTTCCAACTGACAAAATAATGGCTTGTTTGCAACCTTCAACTGAAACAGACTTCCCAAAACGGGATTTGGTACATCAGTGGACCCCTCTGTGTCTCATTTGTCATCAAGTCTGATGCATCATGCAATTCCTTCAGTGAAAGACCCCAAGGAAATGCTGTGCTGCTTTCAAATTGGCTGTATTTTTTTCATATATGACTCACAAGGTAAATAAAAATGGTCTATTTGAGCAGCATATCCCCATTTACAGGGAAATAAAAGAGAATTATTATTACAAATGTGTTGGAAATATTATATGAACAGCCAGAATGGCTTTTATGGGCCTGGAATGCAGATTAATTCTCCAGAGAAATCTCAAAATCGAAGAACTCCAAATCAGATTGTTATTCTGTAGCTCATGGCAGAAATCTTCCCACTTATCTCCACCCTAATCATAAACTATATGTATATAATTTAGATGCAAAGGATAATGGAATTTCAGAAACACACCTATGTAATCTCTGTATCCCTAGCAATCGTTTCCTAAAGCAAGATTATTTGCTAAAATGAGTAGACATGTAGGTGTCAGTGGGGCATTTGGTAAAACACCAGAGGAAACTGCAAAAGTTAATCAGAAAACTCAATCTGAATCCTGACTCTCCAGTTTACTAGTTATGAGGCTTCGCAAATAGTTTTGACCCTCCATGCTTTAGTTTCCCCATGGATAAAATGGGATCAATCTACCTTACCAATAGTTTTGTTTGGTTGTCATAGGGATTTGACAAGACTTCACAAGAGAAAAAAAAGCAGCATAATGTAGAGCAAACTACTTGTATTTTGTCTTTTCCACTTACACTGTGACCTGTGGCAAGTTACTTAATCTTTAAAGAGATTCAATTTACTTACGTGCACATGGAGATGATGATGCCTGTCTCACAGGATTCTTGTGAGGATTTGCCACAATCTAGGTAACATTTTTTCAGACATTTTAGAACTGCTATCAGGTTTGTTGAATCAGTGACTACAGTAAGACCTTCCCGTTCTTAAAAACTCAGATAAACTCAACTAGTAAAAGTACAATGGACTCCATTTCAGGGTGATTTGGGAAACCAGAAAAAATTTGTTCATAAAGAATTTGAAACAATATCTGACCCATGAATAGGTGCTAAGCCCATGAAAGACTGTGATTAGTGAAAGCCCTGAGGAAGAAAGGGGTATGCCTTTCTAGAGAACCCATGAGAATGTCTCTTTTCTTTACTGGGAGTCAGGCCCAGGTGGGAGGAAGGGCATTGCCTCTTGGGATGACATAGATGCAGTTTCTTTATTTCTCTTCATACAGATTTCCTCCTTTGTTATATACGAATAATAACCATCATTGTGAAGGCACTTTGTAGAATATAAAGCTCTGTGCTAGTGGTAATTATCTTTAGTGGCATCTGATGAACTAATTTGAGCTAAGGTATCAATGAGAAGGGACAAACTCTCTGTGTTTCTGGAGATGGAGAGGGACATTAAGAGGAGAACAGCTCACTACCAGCCATCAGTCCAGCACCTCAGGGTTACAGCCCCTAGGCTGTCTGCCTCCAAAGTCTATGCATTAGTCACTGTGTCATGGGTCATAGGGTGACAGAAATTGTAATGCAACCTGGCCTCTGCCACAAACAGTTGTATAACACTCGGCCATTCACCTTCTTTGTTTGGGTTTCAATATCCACATCTGTAAAAGGAATAAACTGGAGTAGAGGATCAATGGGATCCTGGTGTGTTTTCCCACTTAATTTTTTCCTATGGGATGTGATTGTGTGCACTGGAACATTACTGTCTTTGAAGAGCTTTTGATAGGCATACAGTCTTTCAGACACTCCTCTAAAGGTAATTTGCCTTTGGATGAGACCCAAGTCAGGCTAATTTTATACTGAATTTCACAGTGTATGAATAGTATCAGTAAATTTTTCCTTTCAAATGATGTAGAACATATGTTCTCACTCAATCCGTTGCTCCTCTTCTTCCTCACCACACCATTGTGACTGATTTACACTTAGCCCTGTTTTTTGTTTTTGTTTTTTTTGATTTGCAGAACAAATTTCTGATTGTCTTAACTGGATCTTGCAAAGTGGAGCTGAGGGAGACAGTAAAGTGTAGCAGTCACTACCACAAGCAGTGTTGTCAGGGAAATGGGTTCTAATCCTTGGTTTGCCAGTTGGTATCTATGTGGCCCTTCTGTGCCTTGGTTTCTCATCTGTAAAATAAGTAAGATCCCTGCTTCTTGGGAGAAATTTCGATGCTTATGTGTGACCATGGCAATACAATTATAAGCATGTTAGTTGAAACATGGTAAGTCTGTAAAAATGATTAATTTTTAAACCCTCGGTTTCTTCATAGAAACTTAAGTCATTTCCTAGCGTTAAGACAGATTTGCATGTTGTTTCTTATTCCTTTCTTTTCCAGTTCCCAGAACCGTCTTCTGTGCTCTGTAGTATCCTCTGTAAGAATGGTTCATCTCACTGAGCATGGTAGAGAACTCCAGTTCTGGCAAACATGAGCAAACACACCACCATGTCATGTGATGGTACCCTGTGCATCTTTATCAGCTGCTAATGTGTTAATTAAGCCAAGAGGAGACATGAGGCAGAGAGTCATCATTTTTTTTCCCTCAGCAAAACAAATGCTAATCGAATAAGACTTACGGATGTATTTTTAATAGATTGTGCTGTGAAGCAGGGTGTTAGTGGTTATAGATTCCAGATAGGTTATCAAAACCAAAGTATCTCAAAAAAAGGAAAATCTTGAAAGATGAGGCAAAAATTAGAAATTCTAGCAAGTCCAGAACAGGGAGGCAAGGCAGGGGGCTAGTGAAGTAAGAGGTTCAGGGAATACAATAGGTCCGAAGCAGGGGTTGCCAAGCTTTTTCTGTAATGGATTAGAAGAGAAGTATTTTAGATTCCTGGACATTATGTGTCTCTGTCACACCTGCTTAACTCTGCCACTGTGGAACAAAAGCAGGGATACAGCAGGTGTATAATATGTGTCACTGAATGAGCATGGCTGTGTTCCAAAAAAGCCTTTTTTATGGTCATTGTTACCCTTGTTCTGGAGCTGCATCCATAGAGTTTCAAATTACAGAGGATTGAGCAAGACAGGACATCCAAACTGTAGAAAAACAGCTGTTGGACTGGCCCAAGCTCCCCAAGTATTAGATTGGCATGCCCTGCTTCACCCAGAAAATGGAGCTGTGCTTTACTTGAAGGCACTAGCTAAACCTTAAATGTGGCCAGAGGCTATCAGGATTTGTAGAGGGACCTGAAGGAGGATGAAGGCTGCTGACAGACAGGTTCTGGCTCCAGCAGGTCCTGACCTCTTTTTTCTATTATTTGTAAAATATTTTCTCTCAAAGCCACCATTCTTCCCTCTTCTGCTGGTTTTGACCCATCTCTTTTTAAAAAACCTTCTCTATCTTCATGGTATCCTCCTGAATAAATGTACTGAGTCTTTGTTAAATCCCATTTTTCTCTACAAGGAGATTTTATGTCAGGTGGGTGCCCCTTTGTATTTTGCAGGAAGTGTGCTTACCAAACAACAGCACTGAGCTCCTGACAAGACAGTCTCACCCAAAGTGGATGGTACAGAACTGACTCTCTGATAGACAAAGACACTGACTATTCTTAAATGTCCTCTATTAATTAATCCCATGCTGGAAACCTGTGCTTCTCTCCCTTCTTTGTATAAAACACCTGAAAACAAGCATTGCTGAAGACAATGTCAAGTCTGGATAAATATAAGCTCAACCACATGCTAGCTAAATGACCTTGTACACATTTTCTGAATTTTGCCTGATGTGCACTTTTCAAATGCATTTGATAATGTCTCTCTGTCTAATGATAACAAACATTTACCAGTTTTTAGAATGTATGAAAATAAATGTATTTAGCAGGTTTAATTAGTTTGTATATTTAGATATGTGCATTCAAAATCATTTGGAAATGCATTTTAAGTATTTCACAGTGTCTTTTAAATACATTTACATGCACATACACATCCACTGCAGTTGAGGAGATAGAAAACTAAAACATTTCTAAATGTGAGTTCTGATTTCAAGAGCTTTGAGAGGGAACAGTGGAGCACAGCAGAAAGAGCACTGGATTTAGAGGCAAAGAAAAAGAAATGCATTACAGGCCTGAATCCATCCCTAATTAGCTACAAGGATAGAAAAGTTACCTAACATCTCCAAGTTGCTATTTTTTCATTTTTTAAAGTAGAGATATTAACTCCTGCCCTCAACACAGGATTATTTAGACAATCAACTAAGATAATAAAAAGCATTTTATAAAAAGTAAAATGCTATGCAAATTCAAGTCTTGCTTCATTGGCATTATTTTCTCCTCTGTAGCATTCTGAAAGTCTGCCCAACAATTCTGGGGATCAACAATTTGGAAGTCACTAGCAGCAAGCACTAGCTAAAATAGTGAACTTTCACTGGCAGGTATAATGTATTTGCTGAATGTGTCTATATATGACTAGGAGATCCTCTTCAAAGTGTGGTTATTACAATTCAAAAAGTACTCTCAAAGTTCAACAATTGGATTTTCACTAAATCCTGAAATGAGCATTTCTTCCCATATATTTTCCTTGAATCTGTTAATGCAACAAAATGTTGGGTCACTTAAGCTCCAGGAGTCTGATGTTCCCCTTTGATCTGGAGAAAGCAGAAACAATATCTTTGCCAGACTCATGGGGGGAAGAAAATTTCTTCCCAGGTTCTATAGAAGGTCAGACAACTGGCCAATTTTACCAGAGCAATCAAGCAGTTAGTTGAACTAATTGCCTCCATGAAATGAGTTTCTTAGACTGAATATACTAGGTGTTTGAGTCCAGAGGGCTGATCTCACATTACTTGCCTGACTAGGTAACATCCAAACCCTTAGGCAATATGTTTAAAACAAACAAAACAAAAATAATTAGAGAGTGGTGGTAGGAGACCTTTTATGTATTGACTGTCTCTCTTGTTACAGCTTTATTTCTTTTCCCTCATTGGATCAAAAAACTCTGGTTTTGAATATAGGATTGCCAAAGAAGACTGTATCAAGCCATCAAAGGAAGAAGAAATATTTATTTCATTGTCAAATCAGTGGAAGACTTTCAGTATAGTCCCTGCTTACTCATCATGAGAAAATATAAGTGAAATGAAAATATAAAAATACCAAATGTTAAGAGGAAATGGGTACTGGTTTATCTATGAGTGTAATTTGGTGAGTAAAGTGGCATACACAGGCATTTGTTCAAGGATACATTTTGGCAATATTTGATTGAAATTGACAGTAGACATAAGGCAATGCATGTGCAAGATGCTTTCGGAAAATGCAAATTGTGCAGACAATAATATTTTGAAGAAGACATGCAGATGAAATAGTTGGAGAACCACATGAAAATATCATTAGGATATGCCCAAGCCTATCTTTATGCCCATATATCCAGTTCCTGATTGTATGCCACTTATATTACTTACATTTCTATGTCCGACACAATTCTGTTTTCTGCATTCTAAACCCATAAATTCAGTTGCCCGTTTTATATCTTCACTTGGAAGTCTCAAATGCATATCCAAGTCCGCTGTTCACAATTCATGATCTTTCCCCTAAGACTGGTCTTCTTTTGGAATCCCCTCTGTCAGTAATTGGCATAGCCATCTGTCAAGGAACAAACCAGAAACTGAGGGATGATTTTTGAAGCTTCATTTCTCTTTACACATCACAGCTAATCCATTGCCTTATTTTTCATTCATCAAATGATTACTGAGTACTTTCTGAGCACCACCATTTTCTAAAGTGCTAGGGGCATGATGGTATAAGTAACCACTTTCTTGTCATCATGCAGCATGTGTAGTGAAAGGAAGGAGATGATAACAAGCAAGCAGGTACATACTTTGAAAAAAGTTCACAAGGAAACCAAACATGCCATAGGGAGACACTGGTTGGAATAGGGGAAGCCGAATTTAGATGTCATAGTTAGGGAAGTCTTCCTCAGGGAGGCGGTTGTGAACAGGGGACGTGTGAGCTAGAAGTGAAGTTCTTTTAAGGCAGAGGAAACAGCAAGCACAATGGTCTGAAGATAAGAAGAGATTTGGTGTCCAGAAGACCAGCATGGCTGGAACATTGTATCTAAGAGGAAAAGAGAAAGCAGGGAAGGAAATGTAAAGGGAAGCTAATGAAGCATGATAATATGGCTACCGTAATATGCAGAAAAAACATTGTAGGGCTTTTATTTTTAACTATCACACTGACCCTATTTTAAAAATAGATTGGAAGGTGCAGAGGCAAGATCTGCATTTAAACATTTTTTGAATTAATTCAGGTGATTGACGATGGTGTTTTGGACTTGGGTGTTTGTAGTTGAGGTGAGAAAATAAAGAGATTAAAGAAGTATTTTGAAGATAGAGAAAACCATAAGTAGGAAATTGCTCAATGTGGGGAATGAGAAATAAAGGGAAATCAAAGATGACTCCCAGGCTTGGGCAACTAGATAGAAGGGTGGTGTCACTTACTGATGTGGGAAAGGTGTCAGTGGTGATGGTGACAAAAGTGGGGTGGTAGTGGTGATGGACAGATTGGGCATGACTTTGAGACTTTGAAATAGAATGAATGTAATACAGAGTTTGAAGAAGTCAGGGCTAGAGACCATATTTGGAATGGGATGAGATATTCTAGGGAAAGACTGGAACTAAAGAAGAAAGCCTAAAATGAATCTCTGGTGCAGTCCAACATTTAGAGGTCAGATTTGGTATCATCAAGACCTATCAATTTCAGCTCCTAAATGTTTCTCAGTTTCTTTCTATTTCTCTCTATTTCTACTGCTGCAACAGTGTAGCATACTGGTCCAAGAAAGCTATCATCACCTTTCTCATGAATGACTGCAATTGTTGGTTTTTTTTTTTTTTTTTTAAAGAATACAAATTTATTATATTACAGTTCTGGAAGTTAGAAGTGTGAACTGGTCTTATGGGGCTAAAGTGACGTTACTGAGAAAACTGATTTCCTACTTGAGAATCTAGTGGAAATTTTGTTTCCTTGCCTTTCCCAGCTTCTGGAAGCCATTCCTATTCCTTGGCTTTTGGTTCCACATCACTCTGACCTCTGCTCCTGTCATCGTATCTTCTCTGTGACTCCTGCCTCACTTTTTCAGGGTTTTTTTAGACAACTTTTGCAATAGCTTTTTAACTGGTTATCCTGTACTTCTCATTTGATCTGCATATTATGGATAGTGTGATCCCAAATACTTAGATTATCATGTCATTCTCTCGCTTCAATCATTTTCATGACATCTTGTTTCTCTTACAATAATGACCAAAGCTGTGCACGCTCCTTTCCATCCTCCCCTTACTGCTTTCAGTCCCTTGTTCTTTGTGCTCTGATTAACCTGACATTTTATCATTTTCTTTCTTTCATACACACTATGTTCTTTCTTCTGCTTGGAAAATTACCTCTCTTCTTTTATCCCAAATAGTTAATTCAAATCTATCCTTGGGCTTCAACTAAAATATTGCTTCCATTAGAATATCTTCCTGAAACTTCCATACTACACGTATATGTCATTTGCAAGTGCTAGAAAACCAGACCCAACATGGTTTAAGAAAAGGAGGTGTAACACGAAGTCCAGAGATAGCTGTTGTCAGGAGAGACTTGATCAAAGACTGCATTATTTCCTCTGGACCAAGTTCTTCTCTGTCCTTTAGTTGTGTTATTCTGCATATTGGCTCTAGTCTTAAAAATAGTTATTTCTTCCACATCACAAGGTAACAACAATAATTTTAATAATCACATCCTGTGAGAAAGGGTGAGGGTCTCCTAGGAGGCATAGGTAGTTTTATTGGTCATTTTGGGTTAAATATTGTTCAATATTGTTAAATATTGACGCTTATCCCACATAGAATGAGAATAGAGAAGAGGAGAGAGGTGAAAGGTGATGGGTTTTGTGCAACCTGGACTCAGACAGAGTCTTCTGCTCCTATCAGATGTTCTCACTGAAGTCAGCATCTTCCATCTATATAGCAGGGCATCTTCATTTGGTCCATGTACTTGGAAGAGAAAAAAAATTACACTTTATTTTCTCTAACTTGTAATTAAAATTTAGTATTTAATTTAATTATATATGTAGCCAATAAACCACAGTAGCTTTAGCAATAACTATGACTTTGCCATCAATAGGAATAATAGATATTTTCATATCCACTAGTTATTCCAATCTTCAAATATTGTTTATGTTCATTATTTATTCAAAAATTATGACAGTTGGAGCAAGATGGCCAAATAGAAGGTTCCACCAACCATCTGCCCTACAAGGACACCAATTTAACAACTACCTACGCAAAAAGGCACCTTCGTAAGAACTGAAAATCAGGTGAGCACTCACAATACCTGGTTTTGACTTCATATCACTGAAAGAGGCGTTAAAGAGGGAGGGTAGAAAAAACAGTCTTGAATCACCGACACCACCCCTCACCCACATTCTGGCAGTGACTTATGAGAGAGAATTATGCATTTGGGATGGGGAGAGTGCAGCAATTGTAAGACATCACATTGAAGTTAGTGCTGCCCCGTCATAGTAGAAAGCAAAACCAGGCTGAACTCAACTGATGCCTACCCATGAAGGGAACATTTTAACCAGTCACAGCCAGAGAGGAATTGCCCAACCCAGTGGGCAACTCAGAACACCCAAGTCAGAACTTGAGTTCTAGAAAGCCTTACCACTGAGGGCTAAATGGCTCTGAGGCCCTAAATAAACTTGAAAGGCAGTCTAGGTCACAAGGATTGCAACTCCTAGGTGAGTTCTATTGCTGAACTGGGCTCAGAGCCTGTGGACTTGGTGGCAGGGGTATGTGACCTACAGAGACAACAGATGGGGCAGCTAAAAGAGTGCTTGTGCCACCGCTCTCCCAACCCCAGGCTGCATAGTTCATGGCTCCAAAGGAGATTCCCTTCATCCACTTGAGGAGAGAAGAGGCGAAGGAAGGGTAAAGAGGACTTTGCCTTGCATTTTGGATACCAGCTCCTCCACAGTAGGATGGGGCACTAGTCAGAGTCATGAGGCCCCCTTTCTAGGCCCTAGCTTCTGGATAACATTTCTAGACATACCCTGGGCCAGAAGGGAACTCACTGCCTTGAAAGGAAGGACCTCCTCCTAGCAGGATCCATCACTTGCTGACTAAAGAGCCTTTGGACCCTGAATAACCGGCAGCAGTGCTCAAGTAGTATGCCATGGGCCTTGGGTATGAGTCTGACATTGCTGGCTTTAAGTGAGACACAGCACATTCCCAGCCATAGTGGCTATGCGGAGAGACTCCATCTGCTTGAGAAAAGTGGAGGTAAACATAAAGAGGACGTTGTCTTTCACCTTAGGTGTCAGCTCAGCCATAGGTGGGTAGAGCAACAAGTGGAGAAGGTATCATAGCAAAGGGCTGAGGACGCTGAGGGGGCTCAAGTACTGAACCTTAAATAATGGGTTGGTTTTGTATTTGTTAACAATTGCACATACAGCACTACCACGATTTACTTAGCCAATCAAGGATAAAAATCCAAGAATCAGTTTTGACTGCCCATTACTTATTTATCATCCATAACTAATGATTAGCAAAAATTTTGCTGTGGTCAACGTTGAGTGAATAAGATTTGAGTGATTACCTCAGACCTCGAAGACTGTAATCTAGCTCCCTTTTAAAATTGCCTTTGGGCTATCTTCTCTTTCTAATCACTCTTATGCTAACCAGAAAGCTGTGTATTCTTTGGGAAAGAATACAGATTTTGCAGTCATAAATAGCTTTTGTATAACTGCTCTTCCTACCACTTTGCAATTGAATAGGCATTTTATGTTGTTCCCAGGTTTTGCATCTGTAAATTAAGAGAGTATCAGTTAGGATTCTGTTTAGTTTCAGATAACAAAAGCCTCAAATGATGTAGCTTAAATGAGATAAAAGTTTATTTTGACTACATGGAAAAATGTTCTGAGATGGGAGATCCAGGGTTGCTATATGGGTCCTCAAAGATGTCAGAGACTTAGATCAGTTTCAATTCACTGCTCTGACACATTGTCAGACTCCAACCAACACGTCTGTGTACCAGACAGCAGGATGGAAAAAGCGGTAATGAAGAAAGGTGCAAACAGCACACAATATCATTCTTTTAGGGCATCTTTAAGAAGCTGTAACACACTTCTATTTTGCTCACCAGAAGTTAGTCACATAACCACGCCTTAGTTTCAAAGGAAGCTGAGAAATGTGTTTTCGATTCCTGTGCCTTGTACGTAGCTAAAAATTGACAGGTTCTTTTATTAAGAACAACAACAATGAAAGCCAAGAAGGCTAATAAAATGTCTAGCTCATGGTGTTAAATTAGTGTTGTTTTGTCTTTCTTATCCACTTCTGTTTTTCCTAAATCCTGTTTTATTCTATCACATGGATTTGGGTGTTGCTTTCCATTAAATTTGTTCACATTCTTTGTTAGATTGGTACCACATTAGCTTGTGTCTGTACAATGCAACTAAATAATAAAGTAATATTAGAACAGACTAAAATTTGCCTCAGAGTAGGTATTTCATACACATTGTATGTTTCTCCATACACCATAAGAAGAAACCAAATACTTCAGTTTTAGGGGTAGATTTAAAAATCCAAAGAGCAGCTACTAAGACCTTGGAGATCCTACTTATTTCCTCTACCAAAACTAGCTTTCTTCTTTATTTCTCGAACACTGAACAAATAAATAATGGGGAGAAGCAATTCAATTCTAAATGAACAAGTCTTCAACACAAATACAAGACCATACTTGTGGAATTTCAGATGGCATGGAGGACTTGTCAACACCAACTTTTCATGGACTTACCCTTCCTACCTCAAACCTAGGCATCTGGAACTGTCAGGGCGGACGATTCCTCTCTGTGGGTCTGAGTTTCCAAATGAGAGGTGGACGTGATATTGCTAATTTCATGCTGCAGGGGGCACCATTTTCATTGTATTTTATGTATCACTCAGATGTGCCAGTCACATAAAATGAAGGGAGATGGTATTCCCAGAATTTGATAACATAATGTTCCCAGATAATACCTAAATTTTTTTTTTTTAAGTTCTAAAAATTCTGACTCCCACAAACCATATAATTGCCTATTTCCCTCAAACTTTTTGCGGGAGCAGCTGTAGACATTTTGAATAATAGGCATATGCACAGAACATTCCCAATGTGTATTGTGGTCATGTTCAGTCCTCGGTATAATAGTTCCAAATCTGTTTCTTTTCCTTCCTTTCAAGAAAACATGCCATAAACTAACTAGATGAGAGTTTTATTACTCTGTGGATACCCTTATATTTGCTTTACTTTATGCACTAAGAAAATCATTTACAAACAAGTGCTTTATATGTGTTTAATTACAAATGATAGCCCACTTCATTTTGCGTTTTTAAACTAATCTCCTAGTGTATAAACTACAGATTATATGATACAATTTTGGGGGGCTCTGGTCAAAGTAGAACTTTCATTAATTACACAAAATAAGAATGTATATGATGATGACAAACTTGCATTTACATGTATTATTCATTTGCTTTTATACATCCTATCGACCTTATGAATTAGGACATTTACTCTGCAAGAAATAGTTTGTGTTAGTCGAGAAAATGTAACTTTTACTAAATGGAACAAAATGGTAGAGGTTTATGATCATCAGTGGAGTCATGGTGTATTCAAGGTACAGATGAAAAACCTTATCAACCACATGCTGTACATCGCCATGATCATTATTATTCTAGGTTGTGAGCAGATGACTCATGATTCCCAAGCAATATGTAAATTATGTGAACAGAGTTTATTGTCGTGATAAAATAAAACTTTCAACACAGTTTATCTGACTTTTTATGGAACACATAATCCTTATTGTGTTGCAGAGTAAACAGGCATAGATTGTAAACAGTTCGATTTAAGGATCGTGATTAAAATTACTTTTACACAGACAAATAATATTTTTAGTTTGTTGTATCTTTAATCAGCATCAATTGTGTTTGGCAATCAAGGAATGGATTAGAATGGGGGGGGGTATTTACCACTACTTAAAAGCAGAATATATTATTCCCTAAATTCACTATATCTTTAGAAGGAGGAAGAAGAGATGGACTTTTCATGCTCCAGAGACAGAAGCACATAGCTTCTTAAAAGGAAATTCATATGAAAGTAAATCTGAATATTGAGTATGTCTATTAGAATATGGGATTAAAAAATAAAACTGTAATAATTGCATTCTTTACTGTGCCTGTTAAATGTCGAAGCCAAGATGATTTGATAATTTACTCTGTTACCTCTTTATAAGACCTGGGCTTTATTAGAAGAAAAAAAACTCAGCATAGTGGATGGATCTTTTTATGTTAAACTATTTGCTGCCCCTTTTTGTGACAGGAGTTTAGCTGTGTTACTTGCTTAGTCCAAAGAAGTATGGGTGAAAGTGATGTCTTACACATCAGAGCATAAACTTTAAAACACATTGTGAGGGTTTACCATGTTCTCTTTACCTTTCGTCAAGAGACTGGCATGTTTCAGATATGCTCCCTTAGGCTGGATCCGAGAATGAAGATAACATGGACCAAAGCCATGGACCACCTGCACAGGACTGGTGACATAGGCAAGAAATAAGCCTTTGTTATCTAAGCCGCTGAGACTCTGTGGATGTTGTCTTCTACAAAAGAACTGAACCTAGACTTAGAGACATAATATCCAATATGAGCCAATGTGGTGTGTGCTTCTTGTCGACATGGGTCAACAAATGTAGAGGCAATTAAGTTGTATAAACAACATCACAATATAAGTAGCAATACTAAAATTCCAGAGAGATTGTAAAACAACATAATTAAAGTATAAAATGTGATTACTTTTACAGAGCCACTCTTTCATTTGATGAATATTTAGAAGACACCTTCAATTGTAGCACTATGAGAAATCTTTTAAACAATGTTATCTCTTCTGTACGCAGGGAAATTGATCCCTAGGGAATAAGCACCCCCAAAGCAGTACAGATAGGAAGCTGTGGTCCTAAAAGTTTGAGGAAACCTGCAAACCGTATCTCCCTCTTGGCAATTCATAAGATTTGTGAGGAAAGTAAAGTTTTGAAAAATTCTGTACCAGACACGTGTTTTTTTCTCCCACAGTATTTCTTTCTTTTTTGTTGTTTTTATTCTTTTCTTTCTTTCTTTTTTGGAGACAGTGAGGGTCTGTCTCCAGGCTGGAGTGCAGTGGAGCAGTCATGGCTCACTGTAGCCTTGACCTCTCTATCCTCAGGTGGTCCTCCCACCTCAGCTCCCGGAGTAGCTGGGACTACAGGTGTGCACCACTGTGCCTGGCTAATTTTTCAATTTTTTGTAGAGATAGGGTTTCGCCATGCTGTCTAGGCTGGTCTGAAACTTCTGGGCTCAAGCAATCCACCTGCCTTGGCCTCCCTAAGTGCTGGGATTGCAGGCATGAGCCACCACAACTGAACTTCCTACCGTATTTCTGAACTTCATTTGGACACAGTGTGAGTGATGTCGTCTTAAAGGATTCAAAGATTAGTAAGACATGGTCTATTCCATCCTATTCCACTTTATCTCATGGGGAATTAAAAATGTATACAAATTCCACAAGGGATACATGAGTGGTGATAGATTTAAGTGACAAGAGGATGAATGTGTAAATAGCTAGTCTCAATTTTAATTCAGAGCATTCATACTATATAGGGAGAAGTGGGCACTTTAAAATTCTGACCAGTAGCAAGGGCATGACTTTAATGTATCACATTTGAGCTACAACTGTCTCCTAGCTGTCCATTTTGTCATTCTGTCCATTTAATCTCTCCCAATTTATTCTGTCCTGTACCTCTGTACTATTTAATCTTTCAAGGACCATTGCTTAATTTCCTTCTCAAAATATTCTTTAGTTTTGCATTCCCTTCACGATGATAACCATGTAATTGATTGATTTGTAGGAAGTTTGTATTATCATAATACAGATCTCTACTTGGGTGATTTTTATTACATTGTCATTGAATTCTTTTTTCAAAACTATTCATTCACCTGAAAAGCATTAATGAAATGTCCTTTCTGTATCTAGTATAATGTTAAGCAATGAGTTTTGTAATGGAAAGAACTTGGAGCTTGATGTCAGGACCCCTATATTCATATTCAGTCTTTTACCCTCTATAATGATTTAAATAGTGACCAAGTCTGAAAAGCACAAATAATAATGTGTATATTTCAGTGTTTTACAGATTTGACAAGGGTACATGGAAAAACTCTACCAGGTGTCTGCATCAAAGTTGATAGTCAAATGACAATAATTAACTCTGAATCTAAATCTAAGCAATATAGAATATACAAAGTGGTAGATTCAGTCCTTAGAATTTAAGGATTTAGAAGCATTCTGAAAAGGAACAATGTAAATGCAAAAGCAAACAAACAAAAAACAGGGAAGAATTCAAACTGCAATTAAAAGCATGGATGTATTTTTCTCTGTGTTCTAATTTGTCATGTGAATGCCAGAGTTCGCCTTTTATAATCAGACACCGTGGATTCAAACCCTGACTTTATCTCTTGCTAACTCTATGACTTTGGTAAAATTTTCATAAACTCCCTGAGCTAATTTTATTTACTAAAATGATTCAGACAAAACTGGTTGATATGGAGATTAATCTGACAGTCTTCATGGGAGAAATAAATCTTTGATGTGTGTCTTCAAAGTATAGACATGAGATACTTGAGAAAAGCAGACAGGCTTTCAAATGTGTGTGTGTGAGAGAGATTTCTTATGTGTTGGGCACATAGAATATTCTTATGCATTAGGCAGTTGTATCCATTATCCAGGGAGCATATATAAGGCTATATTCTAGTAGAAGTAAAAAAAAAAAAGAACACAAACCTTGGAGATGGTGATGGAGTCATGGTTTCCATGCTAAGAAAAAAGTTTTTAAATGGCAAGAGTTTTTAAAAGAGGATATATTGTGGAGGAAGGGAGCTGGTATCCAGAAATTGTTCTAAATTAATTAAGAACCTTGATACATCTACCATAGGGAGTTTTAGAGGCCGGTAACACCATCAGCTTACAATAGGGCTGCACATACTTTGAATCTTCCTTTTTGTTTCCTCGCTTTCTCTTTCCCTTCCTCTTCCTTCCCTCCTCTGCCCTTCCTTCTTTCCTTCCTTCCTTCCTTCCTTTCCTCCCTCCCTCCCTCTTTTCTTTCTTTCTTTCTTTCTTTCTTTCTTTCTTTCTTTCTTTCTTT
>NC_045448.1:85028785-85076034 GCF_002776525.5 Piliocolobus tephrosceles | reverse complement strand
TTTCTTTCTTTCTTTCTTTCTTTCTTTCTTTCTTTCTTTCTTTCTTTCTTCCTTTCTTCCTTTCTTCCTTTCTTCCTTTCCTTTCCTTTCCTTTCCTTTCCTTTCCTTCCTTCCTTCCTTCCTTTCTTCCTTTTTCTTTCTTTCTTTCTTTCTTTCTTCTTTCTTTCTCTTTCTTTCCTTCCTTCCTTCTTTCTTTTCTTTTCTTTTCTTTTCTTTCTTTCTTTCTTCCTTTCTTTCTTCCTTTCTTTCTCTTTCTTTCTTTCTTTCTTGCTTTCTCTTTCTTTCTCTTTCTTTCCTTCTTTCTCTCTTTCTCTCTCTCTCTTTCTTTCTCTTTCCCTCTTTCTCTTTCTCGCTCTCTTTCTTTCCCTCCCTTCCTCTCTCTTTCTTTCTCTCTTCCCTTCCCTTCCCTCCCTCCCTCCTTCCTTCCTTCCTTCCTCACTTTCTTCTCTCTTTCTCCCTTTCTTTCTTTCTTTTTCTTTCTCTCTTTCTTTTCTTGTTTTTCTCTTTCTTTCCTTCCTGCCTCCCTCTTTTTTTCCTTCTTCCTCCTTTTTTCCTTCCCTTCCATTATTTCTTCTACTCCTACTACTTCTTTTCCATTTTCTCACCTTTCTCCTCCTTTTCCTTATTCTTTCTCTAACAGTTGATTATAATCTCCAAAACTACAATCTCAAACCTAATAATCCCAGACATTAAAATTCCAAAATATCAAAATCTTAAAAATATAATTCTGGAAAAATACTTTAAGCAATCTTTAAAAGATATTTGTTTGTATTTTTAAAAGGGGACTTGATTGAGAAACATATAAAAACATGACAAAACACCTCATAGGCCACTTACATAATAAAATAAGCAATGATGGCATACATATTTTTGGAAACATGAACAGGTATACTAATGACAGTAGGATGGGTATAACAATTATGAGCAAATGGTATTCGTAAATAGATCAAAAAGGGAAATACATAAACGGATATCACTACAGTTGATAACTGTGTGCACTCAGCCTTATAACTGTGGTCATTTGAAATACTGTGACAAACAATCCAAGTTTTTTGAGACCAGTCAACACCACATATGCAGTTGCACAAAGGGCTGAGATCTTGAGACATTGTATCTTTCATAAATGAAGATGTGCAAAAAGGATATCTGCATTTATAGAGGAATTTTCAATGTTTTTACATTGAGAACCAGGGAACCTGATGGTATAACTCACAGTCCAAGCCTGAAAGCCTCAGGACCCCAGGAGGCTGCTGGTGAAAGCCCTGCAATCCAAAGACCAAGTAAGCCTCGAATTCTGATGTCCAAGGCAGCAGAAGAAAAGTCTGTCTCAGCTCTGAGAGAGAGGCCAATTTACTTTCTGTATTTGTTCTCTCTGGGCCACAAATAGATTGGATAGTGCTCACCAGTATTGAGGGCAGCCCTTCCCTCCCTAGTCCACTCTGACTCACACAGTAATCTCCTCTGGAAACACCCTCATAGGCACACCCAAAATAATGCTTTGGCAGGTTTCTAGACATTCCTTAATCAAGTCAAACTGACACCTAAATGAAGTCCACAAGTTCACTCCTTGTCAACTTGGCACCCATATGCATCATTTTTTAAAATATAATTTCAACTTTTATTTTAGATACAGGGGTACATATGCAGGCTTGTTACATGGGTATATTGCCTGTTGCTGAGGTTTGGGATACAAATCCTGTCACCCAGGTAGTAAGGATAGTACCCAATTGATAGTTTTCAACCCACGCCCGCTTTCCTCCCTCCCGCTCTAGTAGTCTGCGGCGTCTATTGCCCCATCTTTATGTTCATGTGTACTCAATGTTTAGCTCCCACTTGTGAGAACATCACATGTTCCTACGCCATACTTAATTCCAAATAAAGACAATCACAAGGTAACCGTTCTGCCTAACGTGATGCAACTCTCCTGTGATTGTGATTTTACAGACTTTAGATGTTAGAGATTTAAGACTTCAGAGATTTAAATCTTTAGGGATTTTGATCTTTTGTGATTTAAATATTCAGGATTATGGTATTTTGGCTTGTGTCTTTCAGGATTATGATTAAAACCCCTTTTTCCATTTCCCCTCACTTTCTCTTTCTCCCTTGTCTTCTCCTCTTCCTCCCTTAGTCCTCCTTCTTGCTTCTCGTCTTTCCAATTTCTCCTTCTCTTTTTCTCCTCCTCCTTACCTTGTAGGAATACACCTCTAATCTGGAAGAAAGTGGGACAGTAGAATTCATTTGAGAGTCAATTTTGGTGGGTTGTATCTATTCCAGGATATGAAAGCTAGTGATAATTGAAAAATATTATAGGGCAAACTTTGACAGATTAATCATATTTTAATGAATCCTAGTCACTTTTGTAGTGATAACAAAGTTTCTATACATCCCGTGTCACATTTATGTATGCCTTTCACATGGCTTAGAATAATTGGGTTTAATTTTTAATGAACTATAGATAGCCAATGAGACAGAGTAGCCGATATCTTCTCATTTACCTTATTTTGTCTTTTAAACATAGATTTGAGCACCAGCAAATTCTAATGTCTTGTTTGGTTTAATTTAAATCATTAATTTTAATTTTCTTAAGACTCCCCTGTTCCACATATCTGGGACATAATTTAAGATATTTTCTAATCTCAATGATTAATATAACCATTTTCCTGAAATTCAATTATTTTCTGATTAAATCAATTCTTTCTAACCTTAAGATACTAACATTTCATAAATTAAGTTCTCTGTAGCTGTCATTTAATAACAGATCTCATTAAAATCCATATGGGTTGTTAAAACTTCCTGTTATGCTTACAACTTGACAGTACACATTTTCATACAATGAAGTGGGATGAAAGATACATAGACAACTACAGACAAATTTTGGAAATATTGCAGTTTCAGTTCCAGATCACCCTAATAAAACAAATATTGCAATAAAGTGAGTCACACAAATGTTTCATTTTCCCAGTGTTAAAACGGTTCTATTTAGACATAATGCTGTTGTACACTTAGTAACCACAATATTGCACACAATATTGAAATTAGGCCAATTGATAACCCTACAGTGGCCTCAAACTATTCACATGAAACGAACAGTTATAGGTCTGTCACTTTAAATTAAAAGCTAGAAATGATTGAAGTCAGTGAGAAAGGCTATTAAGTGTGCAGTAGCATTATGTCTATAAAGCAACACACAAACCTTAATTTAAAAACACATTATTGCTAAAAATGCTAATAATCATATAAACCTTCATTTGAATTGTAATCTTTTTGTAGTAGAGGGTCTTGCCTCGTTGATGATGGCCGCTGACTGAGCAAGGTGGTGGTTGCTGAAATTTGAGATGTCTGTGCCAATTTCTTAAAATAAGACAACAATAAAATTTGCTGTATTAAGTGACTCTTCCAGGAAAGATTTCTCTATAATGTGTGCACAGTAGAACTTTCAAAATTGGAGTCAATCTTCTCAAACCCCGCCACTGCTTTATCAACTAAGTTTATGTGATATTCTAAATCCTTTGATGTTATTTCAACAATGTTCACGACAACTACACCAGGAGTGGATTCCATGCCAATAACCAACTTTCTTTGCTCATCCCAAAGGAAAATCTCCTGTGTTCAAGTTTGATCATGAGATTATGGCAATTCAGTCACATCTTCAGGCTTCACCTCTAATTCTATTTCTCTTGCTATTTCCATGACACATGTAGTTACTTCCCACACTGAAGTCTTGAACACCTTAAAGTCAGCCAAGAGGGTTGAGATGAACTTCCAAACTCCTGTTAGTATTGCTCTTTTGACCTCCTCGCATGAATCCTAAATGTTTTTAATGACATCTAAAATAGTGAATTCTTTTCAGATTTTCAATTTACTTTGCCTCAATCCATTAGAGGAATCAGTATCCATGGCAACTATAGCTTTAGCAAATGTATTTCTTAAATAAGACTTGAAACTCAGAATTACTCCTGATCCATGGGCTGCAGAATGGATGTTGTGTCAGCATGGATGAAAACATTATTCTGTGTACATCGCCATCAGCATTGGCTTGTGAACATTGAGCATTAGCTTCAATTTAAAGTCACCAGCTGTATTACCCCAGGAAAGAGAGTCAGCCTGCTCATCTTTTGAGGCTTTGAAGTCAGGCATTGACTTCTTCTCTCTAGTTGTAAAAGTCCTAGGTGGCATCTTCTTCCAATAGAAAACTGTTTTGTCTACATTGAAATTCTGTTGTTTAATGTAACCAGCTTCATCAATTATCTTAGTGAGATCTTCTTGATAACTTGCTGAGCTACTACATCAGCACTTGCTGCTTCACTTTGCACCTTCATGTGATGGTGACGGCTTCTTTCCTTAAACCTCATGAACCAGCCTCTGATACCTCCAAACTTTTCTTCTGCAGCTTCCTCATCTCTCTTAGCCTTCATATACTTGAAGAGAGTTAGATCCTTGATCTGGGTTAGGCTTTGGCTTAAGGGAATGTTGCGGCTGGTGTAATCTTCTACCAGACTCCTAAAACTGTCTCCATATCACCAGTAAGGCTGTTTTGCTTTGTTAGCATTTGTGTGTTCACTGGAGCAGCACTTTATTTCATTCAAGAGATTTTTCTTTGTATGCACAACTTGGCTAACTATTTGGTATAAGAGGTGTAGTTTTTGGCGATCTCAGTTTTGACATGCCTTTCTCACTGACTCCAATCATTTGCAGCTTCTGATTTCAGTGAGACACCTGTGACCCTTCCTTTCACATGAACATTTTGAAGCCATTTTATGGTTATCAATTAGCCAAAGTTCAACATTGTTGTGTCTCAGGAAATAGGGAGGCCTGAGGGGAGAGAGAGGTGGCAGAATGGCTGGCCAGTGGAGTAATGAGAGCACACACAACATTTATTGATTAAGTTTGCCATCTTATCGGGGCATTGCTCACAGCACTCCAACACAATTACAATAGTAACTTCCAAGATCACTCATAGGTCACCATAACATATGTAATAATAATAATAATGATAAAGTTTGAAATATTGTGAGAATTACCAGCATGGTGCACAGAGGCACAAAATGAGCACATACCATTGGGAAAATGCCACCAATAGACTTGTTTGAGACAGAGTTGACATAAACCTTCAATCTGTAAAAACTGCAATAACTGTAAAGCACAATAAAGCAAAGCATAATAAAATGAGGTTATGCTTGCCGTTATCCCTTCAGCTATGATAAAGCATTTGTCAATTGTTCATATTGAATAATAGAAACATTTCACTTTTTTGTTTTTATTTTATTTTATTTTTATTATACTTTATGTTCTAGGGTACATATGAACAACGTGCAGGTTTGTTACATATGTATACACTGGGGCCTGTTGTGGGGTGGGGGGAGGAGGAAGGGAAAGCATTAGGAGATATACCTAACATGAATGATGAGTTAACAGGTGCAGCACACCAACATGGCACATGTATACGTTTCACTTTTAATAAGAGTAGTGAATAAACCAAATTTTCATGTGGGTTTTATATAAACTAACATTGCCACATATACATGAAATTTTTTTATTATTAAAATTGCTTTATTCTACTGCACATAAAGTATATCTAGTATTTTGAGACTCTTAATTCTCTCAGTATTTCTAGGTATCCATCATCTATTTGTTTTTCCAACTATATAATTCATGCATTATATTTATGAATATAGAGCAATTTAAGCTATACATAGTGTTTTTAATACATAGTAATGTTACTGTTACCTTGATGAATTGTAAAATGGCTCCTGTGTTTCTTCTCCCATTCACTCTTTTTCATTGCTTGTACTCCTTAACATTAGATAAAACCAACACAAATTAACGATTTTGACTACAGAAGGGAGGGAAAGATTGAGTGCTGAAATAAGATTTAGGCATCTTTGGTAGTGCCTTCCACTTTTAAGATTCTGCGAGACACCTCAGCTTTCCCAGAACAGCAGAAGTATTTGTGCAGCGCAACATCTCTCATCCAGGAAACTGCATTTGTTTAGTCAGTGGATGAATGGAAATAAAACAGGCTTGTCTCAGTGGAACTTCTGTGGAAAGAATAAGTCCAGAAAGACAATCTGAACTGAGCAGTGTCTTTGATGCTGTTTTGTTTGTTTGTTTGTTTGTTTTTATTGAGACAGAGTCTCTGTTGCCCAGGCTAGAGTGCAGTGGTACCATCTAGGCTCACTGCAACCTCCGCCTCCTGGGTTCACGTGATTCTCCTGCCTCAGCCTCCTGAGTAGCTGGGATTACAGGCATGAGCCACCATGGCCGGCTAATTTTTGTATTTTTAGTGGAGATGGGGTTTCACCATGATGGCCAGGCTGGTCTTGAACTCCTGACCTCAAATGATCTGCCCGCCTCTGCCTCCCAAAGTGCTGGGATTACAGGCATAAGCCACAGTGCCTGGCCCACAATGTTTTAAAGAGGACCTCTGTATATGTTTGCTTGAAATCATTTGAGAGTGTCTTCTTTTGATTCAGTTTGTCAAAAAAGTAAGTAAAAAACTTTATAATTCACTTCCATTTAAGTCCAACTGTTTTCCCCAAATAATAAGAATAAAACAAGGAAATATTTTTTTCTCATTTGGTTACACCTTAAATGAGATTTTACTTATGAGTTCCATATTGTATATGAAGAGACTAGTAATCCAAGCATGTTTTACTTTCTAAGACATCCCCCTTTTTCCAGCAGTCTCAGCCCCAGCTTCTAATGTAATTCAGGCCTGGGAAGGCAATGTTTTTCTCATTTCCAACCTTTATATGTAGATCAAGTATAAAATTAGTCCTGCTGTTAATGGTTAAAGGCCTATTATAGTTCATACTTACAGAGAACTTCAGATAGCCATAGCTTCCAAAATTCCCATTTTTTTAAATGACCACATCAATATTATTTATCATCTGCCTCAATTTTCTAGGATTTAGAGAAACAGAAAGAAAAAAATAATAATTGCACACTTACAATTTTCCAAACACTGTGCTGTAATACTCAAACACAGTGATTTAATACTCAGTCTCATAAGATACAATAATCTATTAGAATCTCCATTTTATAGATAAGCAAATCGAAGTTGAGAGAGAATAAGAAGGTCATCTAAAGTCATACAAAAATATGGAGAGAAAAGTGGGATCCTATATTCCAGCACATTTTGACTCCAATAACCAAGATCTTTCCAAAGCCCCAAATGAACCCTACCACACACAGCCACTTGTAATTCCCATCCCTTGGACTTGCAGACTGGACACTGTCTACTGACTGGAGATCAGCTCTAAAATGAATGAATCTACTGGATCCATAATGTGGTTCCTCATCAGAACTTAACTACAACCAGCAAGCACACTTATGTTCATACACAAACACATTATTTCTCTCCACTGGACTTGAATGCTTCCCTCAATCAGGACTGGATTTGTCACGGTTTGATATTAAGTTCATCAGATCAATGATTAACCCCTTAAAGACCATTTGCTAATTTGTGATTTTGTTCCTGAGCTTCAACCCCACAAAATCTTGTCTTCCTATCTTATTCCTCTGGTCAAATCTGACTATCAAAGGACCTGGTGTGCTCACTGGTCAAGCCTAGAATGTCCTCCAATTTCACCATTGCCTCTATCACAGGGTAGAAATATATTGGCTTTCCTTTACTCTGTGTAATTCAGGTATTTTATAAATCTTAAATTCCCTAATTTAAGAAATTCCCCAATTAACTTTTCTTTATTCTTACCAAAATTGTTTTCAGTAAAAAAAAACAAGACTTAGTAATCTTAGTCATCATAATTATTCAATTACTCACAGATTTTTGCATTTCTTAATTGGCTAATCCACACAGCTCTTTTTATTTTTCATCTCTCAGCTTTTAAATAAGAAAAATGTAAACCCCAGGAATGAGTGACAGAAGTATTCAGGCTTTCAGTATTAGGTTGACAAAACAAGTCATTTTATTTGTTGAAAATGCTGATATTATACCAATATCAAAGGGAAGAATATTTGTGTGTGTGTGTGTGTGTGTGTGTGTGTGTGTGTGTCTTTCCTGAAGGGACTCAAAAGAGAATGGCTTTAATTGTTTAGCTTGTATATATAGCACCCTCAAAAGTGGTGTGAAAATTTTAATGGCATGGGAGGTACAATGTAATTATGGTCTTTTGGAGGGGGATGACAGCAGTGTTAGTAACTCTCAATGCTGAATTGCTTTTGGATTACATTTACTCTGGGAGAAGCTGTGGTAAAGTCTATCACAGTAAAACTCTGTCATTCCTTCTTAGAACTTAGGCTTCTAAAATGCTTCAGGCACAAGAGAGGTAAAGCATCTAACATATAGAGGGTATGAGAAATGTTTGCTATGAAAAGAACAAAATTTTCTTAAATATAAATCCACTCTCTTCATTTATTTGCTTATAATGATTTCTGTGCCTGAAGCGACTATCATATCTTGGTAGACGCTTTATTATCCTTCAAGACTTGCTTAGATATTACTTTTTGTTGAAGTCTTCTTCAATTTTCCTCTTTTCTTAAATCAGTGCAAATTAATTCACTCATTTATTCAATAATGCTTTCTCGATTACCTACCAGGAACTGGGGCTATATGTAGTAAGAAAATCTCTATTCTCCAGAAGTTTAATCTATTTTGAGGAGATACACATTTTGAGAAAAATAAGTGTAATATCTGTCAAAGATTATATTAGAGTAGTCTTTATGAAGGACAATGAGCTCATAAAGGCAAGATCTGTTCATCACTTTTGGGAATTAACAAAGGTGTCATAGAGAAGGTGACTATTATATATTTTTTTAAATTTTGGGCTTTAGGTCTCTCTACAGAGAGTGGCTGTAAACTCTACCCCTGCCCTGATGAGGCTCCAGGGAATATCGCTGTGGATGTTTACTCTGTGACTTTCTCAGGATGCTCTTTTATCCTGGCAGATGGCCTAATGCCCAAGCGTGTGACCCATGACCAGGGAAGTGTCCCTCTTGTAGGAAATGTATTTATACTGGCAGACACCCTTGCAGCTCTTTTTGTTATATTATTATTGAGATGGAGTTTCACTCTTGTTGCCCAGGCTGGAGTGCAATGACACGATCTCGGCTCACTGCAACCTCTGCCTCCTGGGTTCAAGCAATTCCCCTGCCTCAGCCTCCCCAGAAGCTGGTATTACAGGCATGCACCACCACACCCAGCAACTTTTTTTTTTTTTTTTTTTTTGTATTTTTAGTGGGGATGGGGTTTCACCATGTTAGCCAGAGTGATCTTGAACTCCTGACCTTAGGTGATCCACCCACCTCAGCCTTCCAAAGTGCTGGGATTACAGGTGTGAGTCACCATGCCTGGCCCCTTGTGGCTCTTATCTGACCTATGTCCAGTTTATTTCCACCAAGATAGCCACTGTCTAGGAGAACCCTGAACAAGAAAGAAGTTAGATTCAGGTGTGTTGCTCAGGTGAGGCACAGAGGAGGCAGCACAACAAAATACATGAAATAGCAGAAGTAGTTTATTACTTACAGGTCAATTAGAGAAGAGGGGTACTGGTGAGGGCTGATGAACAGACTGAGGGAGCATCATGCTAAACCAGCAGCTGGGAGCCAGAAAGAGACAGACCTGTTGGCCAAGGTCTATACTGGGGTTCAGGCTGTTACCCAAGGTGGTTTCCCATGGGTAGTTCTAATTGGGGAGTTTAGAACAAACAGACATGAGTCCTGTGGGGCCACAGTATAACTTATTAGTGGTCACTGTAGCATATCCACACAGTCTATGCTGGGTGTAGGAGTCAGTGGGGTGAGTCCCATATGTTGTATCTATATGTCCCATAGAGAAGTAGTTACCAGGAAGCAGTTGTATAGAGAAGATGATTTGGACCACACTGAGATCCTGGGAGGATGAAGAGAGCCAGAAGCTGTATTAAGGATGACTAAGCCCTGCTTTTGGTAGGAGACAGTTAACCCTATACTCAAAATGAATGCTGAGGCAACACAAAATTACAAGTATTCATTATGGTAGTGTTTTTGGTTATCTTGGAGAATGTGTGTGTTTGCCTAATACAGCTGAAGCTGTTGATGGCCTGCCTAGATTTTTTTTCCTGATAAAATTTGTGCAAACTGGCTCAAATGTCATTGGAGCTGGTTCTTTGGTCATTGTCACAACAGGCTGGGCATGCTGGAAGTTTCTCTCTTCCAAGCAGCCTTCAATAGATAGATGGTCTATGATTAGGAGAAAAGTCTAGACTGGAGTGTTTGGAATGGGAGTTGGTGAATAAATATCATACCTCCTTGACCCATGGATGAAATAACTTCGAGGTATGCTTGGGAATTCTCCATGGACAGCAAGCCTCCATCACTCACAGCAGTAACTGGATTTAAAATGTACATTTGCCGGCTGACTTCCCTTCTCTGATTCATTTTCTTATTCCCCTGCTTTCCAAAGAAACTACTTGCATGTTGTTAAATGGACATTTTTAAACAGTAAAATCAAGACTCATGTCAAATGAATATAAAGATTTTATTTTGCTTATTAATAAGGGAATTTGTCTGATGTCACAATTGAATCAAAGATAGAGCTGCCAGATACAGATAAACAACTTAAAATGTTTAAGTATGATACATCCCAAGTACTGAATCAGACCATACTTATGCTAAAAAATGTTTACTTAAAGTTCAAATGTAACTGGACATCTTGTATTTTTGTTTGCTAAATATGTCAACCCTAGTCGACGGAGAGTTCAAACTACTGCACAGAGATGCCAGATACAAACCACAGCACACAGATGCCATGAAATGATTTTACAAATAGATGCAAAACTGGCAGAACTGGTGAATACCTACAGAAAAATATTCAATTGCATTCCACTGGATACAACCTCATTGTGTACTGATAAGAATCATTTGCATTATCATATTTTCTAGAACTTGCAAAGTTGTAAAATAGCTCAAAGATGATGATAGGTGGAGATAATTTAGGAGATTGAGCTAGACAGGGCACTCAGTTGTCTTTTAATTTCTTTTTCCCCATTCATATATATATATGTATGTATTTTTTTTTTTTTTTTACCATAGGAATTCTTGTTTGAGAGTCTGCTTCTGAGAAAACAGAAACTAAGAAACTGTTTTGGGAGCAGGTGGGGAGGTCATTTTAGAAAATGGGACAGGAGAAAGGTGCACTATAGAAATTGGATGGGATATATGGAGAGTTGTGTTGAATGGTAAGAGTGTAGTGTCAGATTGAGCGTTAGAGGATTAAGAGTGTTATGTACCATGCTGAATATATTGAACTATATCATGTAGCAAATCTGGAGCTACTTGAAGAGATAATAGAATCAGATATGAATTTATAATAATAGGATAAAGAACAGATTTCTGGAGGTGGGAAACAGAGGTGGAAGAAGCCATAGGTACAGAAATAGAGAAGAGAGGAGAGGAGGACAAGGGGAACAGTTAAGGAGATAGAATGCACAACAGTGACACCTGATGGAATGTAGGAGTTGAATTAGAACGAACAGTTTAGGGATTACTATTAGAGTTTTGTTTCAGTGATGGCAGTGCTACTAGCAAAGATAGACTATCGTCTTTAGTCAAAGATACTGAGTTCAGCTTTGAATATATCAGTATGTCTCAGCAGGCAGCTGGATATATGATCTGGGATCAGAAGAAAAGTCTGGACTAGAAATGTAGATGTGGGAATTTTAGTACAGGTGTGAATACAATAGTTGAGAAGACGATGAGCAAGGGTAAGACCCTAATGGATGGGCAGATGTAGAAAATGCAACAAATGACATTGAGGAGCAATGAAGCAACACTGACATTAGAGGAAACAGAAGGGCATGCTCTGACAGAGACCAGGGAATGAGCATAAAGTTTCAGGACTTAGGGAGCAGGAAAGTAGGTCAATGGCAAAAGCAGGTGTGCCGGTAGGAATAGCACACCACCTTAAAGTGATGAGAATTGTCCATGAACCATTGGGGCAGCATTTTCCAAAGTATGTTCTGAAGTACACAAGTTTGGGGGTTATGTTTCCATAAGCCTGGGAACTGTTGGGAACCATATTCCCTTCTTGTTGATTTAAAACAACACAATCTAGATGATTGAGAAATTCTGTCATGTTTCATCCCAAGTAAAAGAATAGAGAGGAGCATGATTTAACATTATTTAGTCTAGAAATTCCCAATCTGACCTGACCTTGAAGCACTTTCTGTGACTTATTAACAATTCGTATGCCATGGAATATATGCTACTGGAAAGAATACACTAGAATTAATGAGAAAATAAGAATATTGGAGAAAAAGTTGATGGGTAAAGAAATGTAGAATGTTTAAGATCAGTGCTAGCAATTTACAACTACTGGTGCTTGGTCAATTTGCCAGGTTCTCGATGAATATTATTACATTTAAAGTTTGCAATGATTCTATAAGACTAATATAGATACTATTTTTATCTGCATTTTACTGATGAACATACCAAAGGTACATAGAGAAGTTAACTAACTTGCCCTAGGTCACACAGCTAATTAATGGTAAAGTCAGCATTTGAACTCAAGCAGCCTAATCCTGGGCCTGTTTTATTGGAACATAACCAATTCCATTTCCTTACACACTGTCTGTGGAGCTTTCAGGCTACAATAGCAAAATTGAGTAGTTGGAAGCGACATAACGGTCTGCAAAGCCTTAATTAAAAATGTACTATCTGGCCCTTTTACAGAAAATGTTTGCTGACCCTTGTTCTATTAGAAAGGGCACATTCTGTAGAGAAAAACAAAATGAAGGTAGAAGGTAGAGGCTTAATGGTTAGGTGCCACAGTTGACATCATTATCATAAGATGATTCAGGGATTTGAAAAATGGAAGCATTCTGTTTAGTTGATATAAGCCTACTATGCATGCTGGTATAAACAGCCAACTCACAAGAGGGGTATTCTGTCTCAAGCAGCACTGTTCAGTTGCCACAGAACAGAAATCATTCAAGACATCCGAAAAAAGAGAGATGGAGCAGCATCATTGTATTTTCAGGATATGAGAATCTGAAGTCAAGGAGCTGAATTTTAGGGACCACAGGTAGTCCTTCTGTAAAATGGACAGTCATCAAGCCTTCGCTTTCACCCTCTTTCACACCGCATGATCTCCTGTCTCTAATTTGCTTCTGCCTACTTACTTTTTCTCCATAGGGCAACTCTATACTCACTCATCTACCTTCACAAAGCTGTCTTAAAATGGTAGTCTATGGAACTCAAAGGCCTACATGATCCTCTGGCTTGGCTGCACACTACAGCTATATGCCTGTCTTAAAATTCCAGAAAGAAATATTGCCCCAGCTCAGGGAGGTACACAATCCAATCAGTTGTAACCAGAAGGTCAATTCACATGATCTACATCCCTCTGTTCTGAAGGGGAGAAGCTTAAGGCATTCATTCACAAACAGTTTTTGAAGAGTTCCTATCATGTGCCAGGCCATGTGGTAGGACAGTGGGAGAAAAAACAGCCATCATCTGGGGGTTGTTGGGAAAGGAATGTCCCAGAGCCAGGCAGAACCAGGCTTAAGTTAGAATGCATGAAAAATGAGGGAAACATTTAGAAATGAATTAGATTTTGTTGATGATGTGTAATGAATTTGAGAGAACACATGGGGAGGGAGTTGGGGGTGGGACAGTGGAGATGGAATCATGGAATCAGAACAGGAAATGGCTTTTGTACACACATCCTATTAGAGATGCCTATTATGTTCTTACAATGATGTTGTAAGAAATAATATTATGTTAGAGAAACAGCATTCCCAGCAATGTGTCATGAGCCTACATATATCCTGAAGGCCTACCATGACCTCCCTAGGCCTCTCTTTTCCGTATTGTATTTAACATTATCAGTTATATTACATATTTATTTGTTTTGATTTATATTGACTATATTCCCCCCGGAATACAATCTTCATGAGAATGAGAATTTTTTTTTCCACTGATACATTTGCAATCCCTAGAACAGTGCCTGACACACAGTATATGCTCCATAAATGTTTGTAGAATTAAAGAACAAATAAATACATAAAGTAATAAAATTTGAATTTGTACTTTATGATAGCATGTATGTAAGGGTGGTCTCACAGCAGAAAGGCTTATGTGGGATGACTGAAATTTGACAACAAACTATACCCACTGTCAGAGCATAAGTGAATAAGAGAAGAATGGCCAGGCAAGTAGGAAAAGTATATTGTCATTTTGAGAAATGATCAATAGAGAAAAGTGGTGGGGAAGACAGAGAGAGATCTTGGAAGTCAAGCAGAGAGTGGCATCATAACAAAATGGAAGCTGATAGTAAAAAATCCTACCAGAGAGACATTTCTTATGGATGCTAGTGCCTGGAGAGAGTTAGAGAACCAAGTGAGACTCCAGTCATGATTACACTGGATTACCAGGAAGACCACCCACTAAAAGTAGAAACTCAAGCTTGGAGGGCAAAACTGCATTTATTAGAACTGAGATAAGGTATAGATTTAAATAAGGCAAGAAGTCAGTTACTGTAACTGGGTTACAAGATAAGCACGGTCCATTCCATCTCTGGCTTTTTAAACTCAGACATATGCAAAAATAGGCATATACATCAGTGCTTATTCCAGGTATATTTCTCTTCTCAATTTTCTTCTTACATACCTATTCCTGCCTCTCTCCTCCTTTGCATCAGGTTCTGAAATTCCTTATCTGCTTCTGCCACCTTTCACTGCTTCCCTGTTTGGTGACGGATTAGGACTACTGGATAAGCTGTCTAGTCTTCTTTATTGATTGATAGTTCTCCATATCTGGTTGACTTCTGTGTTGACTGCAGTTATAGACAAGAGATCCTCCTCTGTTCCTAGGTGATTCTCACCCACTTGGGCAAGAATTACTGACCCCTGTAATTAAAGTTTGCAGTCTTAGTTAAGACTTCTTCTTTCCTCCAATGGATATGGAAGAAGTCAAACCAGAACTCAAATTCCTTAATTTGCTAAAAAGCCTTTTAGGTTGCAAGTGTAACAGGATATTGAAGTGAGACACTTTAGGTCTTGAAATTTCAGAAGAGACCTTAATACCTGAGACTAACAGAATAGGTGCCAGACATACTCATATCTTAAAATAAAGAGCTAGAATGTCTATGAAGAACATGCCAAGAGATTGGAGAATAAGTTCTGTCTGCACAAGCCAAACATCCACTTCCCAGTTACTCAAGGATTTCCAATTAGATTTGGGAAACAGACTTTGTATGGGGAGAACTCTTATAGCACTGAAAATATTCTCCTCTTCTTTCATGGTGACAGAGGAGGCTGAAGGCTTCTTACATTAAGCCAAGTAAAGGGGCATCAACAAAACAGCTCAGAGAACTTGATATGCATTTTTCGAATTTGGAGAACAGAGACACTTCTGTTTCATTCTGCTGGGAGAAGCCTATACACAAAAGGTTGGGTTAGCTGGGCATTAGGTGGGAGAGAGAAGGTATGAAATTTAAGTGGCTTATGAGCAAGCTGCTTTATTCCCATCAATGGAGAAGTCAATATGCATGTGTCCTAGAGGCTGGTCCCAGAGCTGACCTGAAATTGTCTTCACAGGGGTCTCATTTAAGACACCAGTCCACAGGGGCCAAGAAACCCCCGCAGAAGGGAAGTTTAGGGGAAGCCCATGGGCTGACAAGGGGAGTGTCCTAAAAAGCCTGTTAGTATTCAGAGCGCTTCACCAGGCATTCTTCAGCAGAAGAATCTCCCCCAAAACCATGTGAGCTCCCTGGGAGATTCACAAAATGAAAAAGAGGAAGAAAAAAAATAATCATATTGATTACAATTGTATCAGCATCATGAGATTAGGCTCATGCTTCTCTCTGCTTTGGGCTCTGAAGTAGCCTCTAGCAATTAGGGAAGGAGGTAGAGCAAGAAATACTAACAAAACCAACCTGGTGCTTTTGCCTCACTGCAGGATTTTTGTCCCCAAAATGGTCTCAGCTGAACGAGGGAATCAATTTGAAATCAAGTAATATTTTGGAATGTTATCACTTTTACTGGACTAGATTATTTAATGCTTAGGAGTAACAAAATACTTTTAATTATCTATCTATTTTTTAGTAAATTGTATACTTCTAAGAATAGCAACATTGTTCATAATAGCAAAAACAACCCAAACAACACAAATGCTTATTGATAGAAAAATTTAAAAAATTGATTGTAGTGTGTTTTACTGAATGGAATACTTTATACCCATGAAAATGAATCAAATACAGGTGTATTCAATAATAAAGTTGAATTACAGTTATATACTATCAAGGGGGGAAGCATGTTTCAGAGGACTACCTATAGTTTACTGTCTTTTCTTATAAGATTAAAGAAAGTAAAACTAAACAATATATTGTTCATGAATACATTGGGTTATATACTATAAAAAGGAGGCAAAAGAATAAGAAGCATATAATTCAGGATCATGCTAACCTCTGTGGGCTGGGTAGCAAAGCAAGAGGTGGATTAGGAGTAGAAGTAAGCTCTTGACCATGTTCTAGTTCTGGAGTTGACTGGGTTGTGGGGTTATTATCTTATTACTATAAATAAATAGATATAATACAATAAAAACACACATGCATAAAGCAATAATAGGTAATAAACAAACATTTATAATTAATCTATTTCTATACATCTGTAGTTTACATTAAAAAGAAAAATAAAAAGCTTAGAGGCCTAACTGGTGTTTTCTGCCACAACTGGGGAAGAATGAAGCTATGAAGTAAATTTAATGAGGGAAAAGAAGAATAAATGTTCCCTTTGCTTCCATCTAAGACATCCAGCTTGTCCAGACTTGTCTTTGCCCTAGCTCATGACATGTAAGGGGAGAAGCTTTGGCTGGCTGTTCAAAATATAGTAACGTCATGCCAAGTCTAAGGGCAAGGTGGAGATGGAAACTAAAATGCCAGGGCTGTATTTGTATAAATCAAGTGGAAGTGGTCTGAAAGACTAAAAGGAAGTTTTTAGCATCAACTTAATTATGGATCTTGATGTTCATGCTGACGTTTGTAGTTTTTCTCTTTTTCAAGTAAAGGTTATTCTGTCAATGAATAAAGAAGAGAGGGTGACCTGCCAAAGATAAGGCTCTGGAGTGGTTCTAAGTGACCTAATTAGATAAAACTAGAGGCCACAAAAACACAGAATAAAGAAAAAATTCAAGAACCCCTTAAAGAAGACAGTCCTCTCAATTTGACAGAGTGATCTGACATACAAAAATATCTTATAATATAATGGTGGTAGAGGCATTAGGACTTATTATTAAATAGCATAGCTTTCTCTAATGTTGTATTTTAAGTGCCTGAGAGAAAAGAGAAAGACTTAGACAGGCCTGAAATTGGCGGGACATCAGAAAAGGCATTGGTAAGTCTATTTGGAAGGACTTCAACCAAAAGACTTTTTAATATCAATTAGAATCCCCATTGCTCAAAAAATTTAAGTCTGACTGCTTTTCTGTAAGGTGCTGTGCTGGGGATCTGTGATAGTCCCTAATCTCTGTGTACCCTCCTGAGCCTGAGGGCAGCAGGAGGGAGGGCTGTCAAGCAGTAAAAATGGCAACCTGCCTTTCCCTCTGGGAGATCTGTTCCAGGGAAGTGCAGAGCTGCTGCTGGCCTGAGAGTCCAGGCCGGGGGTGACTAGGGTCCCACGCTGGGAGGCCTGGCCCAGTGAGGAGCAGCAGGGTCAGGGACCCATGTGGAAAACAGTCTGGCTGCTTTTCCAAAAGCTGGTTGTGCTGTGCGGCAGTCCAAAATAGTCCCTAATCACTGTGTCCCCTTCTGAGCCTAGGGCAGGTAATGGGTGGCTGGGGTCCCAGGTTGGTACCTCTGACAAAGATCTAATATCCAGAATCGATAAGGGACTTAAACAAATCAACAAACAAAAACAATCCACCCCATTAAAAAGTGGGCAAAGGACATGGACAGACACTTTGCAAAAGAAGACATACATGCAGCCAGCAAACATGTGAAAAAATGCTCAACATCACTAACCATTAGAGAAATGCAAATCAAAACCACAATGAGATACCAGCTCACACTACTCAGAATAGCTATTACAAAAAATTCAGTAAAGAATAGATGTGGATGAAGTTGTGGAGAAAAGGTAATGCTTATATTCTGCTGCTGGGAATGTAAATTAGTTCAGCCAATGTGGAAAGCAGTTTGGGCATCTCTCAAAGAACTCAAAGCAAAATTACCATTCGACCCAACAGTTCCATTACTGGATATCTATCCAAAAGAATATAAATTCTGCTGCCATAAAGACACATCCACGCATATGTTCATTGCAGCACTATTCACAATAGCAAAGACATGGAACCAACCTAAATGCCCATCAATGTTACAGTGGATAAAGAAAAAGTAATACATATCTGCTATGGAATTCCATGCAGCCATAGAAGAGAATGAGATCATGCTCTTTGCAGCAACATGGAAGCTAAGTAAACTAACAAGAACAGAAAGCCAAATACTGCTCTCACTTATGAGCGGGAGCTAAGCATTGAGTACTTATGGACACAAAGAAGGGAATAACAAACACTGGGGCCTACTTGAGGGTGGAGAGAGGGAGGAAAGTGAGGATTAAAAAAACTACTTCTTGGTTACTATGCTTATTACCTGAATGGTAAAATAATCTGCATACCAAACCCCCATGACATGACACATAATTTATCTACACAACAAAACGGCACATGTACCCCTGAACCTAAAATAAAAGTAACAAACAAACAACCCTCAGTCCTCACTCACTCAACATCATCCTGAAGACTGGACCTTTTCATATTAGCTTGTTAGCAAAACTAAAAAATGTTGTTTGTGGCTCTGGCATAATGAGGCTACAAATAGATGGGAAACAGATCTCATAGGGCCGGGATAAGGTAGTAGTGAATTTGCAAACCCACTCTGCAAAATCAGGTGAAGAATGAAGATTCTTCCTTTTTAGCACCTCTTATTCTGTTGAGAGTGGCTGTCTTTCTCTGGGCTGCAAGGTTTGCTGAAGAAAAGATTCTATCTGGCTGGCGTCAGACGTACAGATGTCTGCATATTTTTCTTCCCCCATTTTGCTCTGACTCCAAGACAACACAGCATTCTAATGAGATTTAGAATTGGATAAATAGGTCTCAGCCCAAAGACAATGAAAAAAATTTTCACATGTTACTCCTGAAAGGTGAGGGCAATGACTATGACATATCAATTACTGACACATTCACAAGGCAGCTGCATGTGAAAACTGACTGAAAAAATTGGAGATAACCCAGATCAATTTGAAAGTGACTCCTGGACCATTTGCATGAAGTAGCTGACCAGAGTATTTAATAGAGCAGATGGGCTCCTGCAATGTGGTAAGTGGCATCTGGCAACATGAGTGTGCTTTCTCTGACTTCTAGCAATTTAAATTTTACATCAGGGCAGAAGAGAACCAAAGAGATGCAAAAGACTGCCTGATTCCAGAGAATTTTGTGGATTTTGCCCCGCATTCAACAGATGCTTACCTTGGGATGTCACACCCTAATCAGTAATTAGGTGAGGTTAGCCACACTGATTTCTAGACAGCCATTATGGGCACTCAAGTGTTTTCAAATGGATAGCAGCATTTAGTTGCTGTATAAAGAAATGTTTAAATAGCTCAGCAAATATGTCACATTGCCTTGTTTCGGTACCCATCACAGAGAAGCTCAGGAGTAATTTATAGCCATTGCCAAAGCTGTATTGTATATCTGCCAGGCTGGAGGTGGCTAAGAGGCCTAAGTGGGGGAACCAAGCTCATTCAGATACATATTGGAGACAGTAATATAATCAAGTGTCAAAGAAAATATCCCATAGGCCTTTTGCAGTATTTTTGGCAGTCTGTCCCTCATAGCCAGCTGGAGGGAAGCTATAATTCATTTCTGTCAATGCTTTATACTCCCAACTAGAAATCTTGGGACTTGGAGGACAATTCTGTGAGGCAGACACTCCTGAGAGAGAGAAGCTTGTATTACTCATGATCCATGAGAGGAGATGCAGAAGACTACGTCAACTGACAACCTTCTAGCCATGATCCATTCCATAAACCTTTGCATTTACAAGAAAGAGCACTAGTTATGTATTTTGGACATTTAAATTGACTTGGGAGAGTGGTTCAGGCAAGCAGAGGCATTTGACAGACAGCAGCCATCAAGGCTGGTAAGATATATTTAATGGACGTTAGCAATGGTGGGGTTGGGGGAGGTCCAAACAGACATTGTCCATGTCTGGGAAGCAGGTCATTCATTCGGAAACAGCCACTTGTCCTTGATTCAATTTATTCTCTGTTTCTTTTTTGCACACACTAAATCTACTTTTACTTTGTGATTATAGAGGAAACACAGTGAATCTTGACAATTGTACAAATGTGCAAAAACTGATAGAATTTTTCTCAGCACAGTGTTGAACTTAAAATATCTATAATAGTGATTTGTTTAGTGTTGAATGGCTGGCGATGGCTGACCCTTGACTTACTTGTGAGATCATGGCCAAAAGAAGATTAAAGACTCCCAGGTAAACCTTGTCTCTGACTAAGGCTGGGAAAGAAATGTGTTGATTACTCGCCAGGCTGTCTTTTATATGAGTAACTTCTACAGAACAAGAAAAGGGTACAAGGGAGCAGGTTTATGTGTGTTTTCCTTTGTGGAATTGTATTCCCCTGGGGAAAAGTGAAGGAGGCAACTCGCTTTTTCTTCATGATCTTTTGTCTGGTTTGATGTGTGTGTGTGTGTGTGTGTGTGTATAAATTTTTTTTTTTTTTTTTTTGCCAAGGGCATGCACGTGTCAGAAAGTGAACTGGTATCCAAAAACTTTCAAAGATCTTTGTGTTCTAGCTCAAATGTTCTTTGTAAGATCAGAAGCAGGTTTTTGTTGTTGTTTGTTTGTCTCTTTTTTTCTCTTCTGACCTTGAGGATATGTATACTATCAAATGTTCTTTAGGGAAACAGAAAAATTTAGTCTAAAATCTGGGTGCCAAATATTTAATATTTTAGCTACATGTAATCTGTAGTGCTCTAACTGCTTTGAAAGCAATTTTTCAACTTGTATGTGCCTTAAGATATATAAATAGAATACTGTACAACTCAGTTGAAAATGCATCATTTGGAGCAATTAGGCTTGTGAAATACTTGGAAAAACTTCATTGTTGTTTAGTTTTTCCAGTCTTTTGTGCTCACTCCAACACTCTTTCACTTGATTCCTAGTTTATGCAAAGTGCTATATGAGATCCCCTAAGATGAATCAGCTATAAATGCTGCCCTTTAGAAGTTTACTTTTAATATGTGGAAAATACAAGGTTTAATAGGTTATACTTTGAGGTGAAAAACAAAGATCTGTGGGGATGTGAGGGAATGAGTCACAGCGCTAAGGAATATCCAACTGAAGATCAATTTTTTTTATATGGTTATTATTTCCCAGAGAATAATGTACTTCATCTCTTATAATAATAAAATGATTAAGACTAAGATTTTTAGAGGACTAGAAATGGCACTGGGCTGGTGATCCAAATACCTGGATTTCAGTCGTAGCTCTTTTATGGGCCAATTGTATGGGGTAGGTGCTTTGCTATCATTAGGGTCAAGGTTCCTCTCTTCTTTCCTCTCTTACTCTACTCCACACTCAGGATGGGGCACTGATATAGGTTAGTATAGGTCTAAGGATCATTATTGGACCACTGAGCTGTGGCAGAGTTTGCCATGTAATAAAGGGAAAGGTTAACATTCTGAGCCCTCGGGTTCGGTGGAACCTTCTGGAATTCAGACAAATGGTGTCTTCTCCTCCTTCCCTACAAGTGGGTTGTAAAAATCTTCAGGGTCTCTTTTGGCTTAGGAGGAAGAAATTAGAAAGCCAATGAGAATCACAGTGCTTCCTAAAGAAAGGATACCTAAGATTACCTTAGGCCTACCAGTTCAGGTGTGTAGGTGAGACGTTTTCTTTTGTTCATCTTTTATCCTGAAAGTTTTTCACCATTGGGGTGCTAAGATCTAGATCAGAAAATTGAAAATTGGGTGTGGTCGAGGGGGAAAAGACTGGACAAAACTAATGAAGTGGCTTTTAATTTCAGTTCTAGGCTCATTTATTAGGGGTCAAAGGCATCTTGTACCTCTGTGGGGCCTTGCTCAGCCAAACAGGTAAGTCTGACATGGTTTGAGAAAAACATCTCATTCAAGTAAATAAATAATTTTGCCTGAACTATTGTCTTATTTCCCTTGGGAAGTCGGGGCAGTGGCTATAGGCTGACTGAGGGTATGTGCTATCAGGATGATATGACTGACCATTTTGGGTTTTGTCTTTTTGTTCTAAAATAAATCAAATTGACCCAACTCTAACATTCATTGTGTGTTTTTCCTTATGTTTTTCTTTTTCTTTGGTTTGTAAAATATATCCACTTTGTAGTTTGTCATAAGCAGAGATAACAAGGTACTTGTTATAGGAAAATATAGGTATCTTTCTTCATATCAACTCAAAGTATAGAGATAACCTGCATATACTTATATAGCATTAATAAGGTAGACATTAATCACTGAACTGATTAATTAAACTAATATATGTTGAGTGTCCTTCATGTAGTGCTATCTTCTACATACTTTAACCTAGGACTTCTAAGTTGAGGCCTTGGATTCTTAAGAGAGTTCAAAAATGATCTGCAGAAGGCTATGAATCCCCTGAATTTATACATAAATTTTGTGTATGTCTTTATCTTAAAATTATGGATCCATAGCTTTTATGGGATTTCCAAAGAAGTCTGTGACCTCAAAAATACAAGAACTATTTAAAAATCTAAATTATCTAAGGTCATAGGCCTTATTTTTTATTTCCCTGATATCGTCTGTTATAAAAAGTAAGGGCATAGCAAGGGAGAAGATTCAGAGATATCTGGGGAGTTGTTCCCAGCTAGTACATACTGAATCAGAATTTTAGGGAAAATTCTGGATTTTCCCTGGGAAAATCCAGGATGGGAACAGGTGGATGAATCACAGACAAAGCGTTCCAGGTGGTCCTATACTCTCCTCAACTACTGCCCCTAGTCCAGGTTGAAAATCACTGGCCTGATGGGGAAGTTAGACAAACAAGCATTAAATATACTTCAAGACAGAATGAGCTTCATCCTAAGAAGAGATCTCATTAGCATGCACTGGAAAGCAGAGGAACCTCTGTGAATTTCAGAATTCCTGTGGCTTTGAGCTTGAACTTGAAGCCTGAGAAAATTTCAGTAAGAACAGAGTGACAAGGCTTGAAAATCCTGAGTAAAAATGTTATTGATAGAAAAGGGAGGAAAATCAGAGTTGACGATTTTCTGAATGTTCAGATAGGGAAATATGTAGTACAGGAACCAAGTAAAAATACATGATTGCAAACCTGCAAACAAAGGCCTATGCAAGTTAGTTTATCTGAGTTGGCTGACAATGCCTTCACAATTGATGTTGCTCTACCGTAAATTCACTTTCTTTTTATTCATACTCAAGCCTACTGTAAACAGCATGTACAGTCTGACTAGACTCAAACAAGTAGATGGGATTTTCAAGAGCCAGTTCAATATAATCAATGTAAATTTTAAAAAGAAGCACAGTCATTTATCAAATCTCAAATAAAAAAATAAAACAAAAAAACTCATTATGAGAAAAGTACTTCGGATTTCTGGAATATCCTGACAGGGCCAGTATTTGTCATTTCCACTGACAATTCAGTCTAAACGGTTTCCTGCATCCTGATGTCATTAGCCAGTATTTGACTAATTGCATAGTGTTTTCTTTGGGACTTTTGCCTCCAAAACTAACTGTTGAATATTGTGTTAGTTTTCTCTGGCTGCTGTAACAAATGACCACAAATTTGGTGGCTTAAATGAACAGAAATGTATTCTCTCTCTGTTCTGGAGGCCAGAAGTTCAAAATCAAGGTGTCAGCAGAGGTAATAGGGGGAATTGTTTCCTGGCTTCTTCCAGCTTCTGGTGGCTACAGGTATTTTTTGGCTTGTGGACCCATCACTCTGCTCCATGACTTTTCCTCTGTGGCTGTCTTCCTCTGTGTGTCTCTTAAAACTCCATTTTCCCTTCTTTTATAAGACTAGACTATTTCTGATGGCATTTTCAATTTCACTGATTTCTGCTCTAATCTTTGTTATTTCTTTTCTTTTGCTTACTTTGGGTTTAATTTGCTCATTAAAAAAAATCCTGTCTGGGCGCGGTGGCTCAAGCCTGTAATCCCAGCGCTTTGGGAGGCCGAGACGGGCGGATCACGAGGTCGGGAGATTGAGACCATCCTGGCTAACATGGAGAAGCCCCGTCTCTATTAAAAAAAAAAAAAAAAAAAAAAAAACTAGCCAGGCGAGGTGGAGAGCGCCTACAGTCCCAGCTACTTGGGAGACTGAGGCAGGAGAATGGCGTAAACCCGGGAGGCGGAGCTTGCAGTGAGCTGAGATCCAGCTGCTGCACTCCAGCCTGGGCGACAGAGCGAGACTCCGTCTCAAAAAAAAAAAAAAAAAAAATCCTAAAATAGAAGCTTAGATTATTGATTATAGATCTTTTTTTTCTAATTTATACATTCATTGCTATAAATGTCCTTGTAAGTACTGCTTTCACTGTATCCTTCAAATTTTGATGTCATATGTTTATTTTCATGTAGTTTAAAATATCTAAAAATTTATCGAGATTTCTTCTTTGATCCTGTGCTATTTAGAAGTGTATTGTTTAATCGCTAAATATTTTGGTATTTTTCCATATATCTTTTTGTTATTGTTTGTAACTTAATTCCAGTGTGGTCTAAAGCATACATTGTATGATTTTTATTCCTCAAATTTGTTAAGATGTGTTTTGTGGCTCAGAATGTGGTCTATGTTGATGAATGTTCCATAAGAGCTTGAGAAGAATGTCTATTCTGCTGTTGTTGGATGAGATATTCCATAAATGTCAATTAGATCCAATTATTTGATAGCACTGATCAGTTCAATTTTATACTTTACTGATTTTCTGCCTGCTGGATCTATCTCCAATGATAAGGGGCATACACATTAGGGATTGTTATATCTTCTTAGTAAAGTGAACCCTTTATCATTACGTAATGCCCCTCTTTATCCTCGATAATTTTCCTTGCTCGGAAGTTGGCTTTGTGGCTGCGCACAGTAGCTCACGCTTATAATCTCAGCACTTTGGCAGGTCAAGGCGGGTGGATTACCTGAGATCAGGAGTTCAAGACCAGCCTGGCCAACGTGGTGAAAGCCTGTCTCTACTAAAAGTACAAAATTAGTCGGACATTGTGGCATGCACCTGTAGTCTCAGCTACCTGGGAGGCTGAGGCAGGAGAATCGCTGGAACCCAGGGGGCGGAGGTTGCAGTGAGCTGAGACTGAGCCACTGCATTCCAGCCTAGGCCACAGAGTAAGACTCCATCTCAAAAAACAAAACAAAAAAAACAAAAACAAAAACAAACAAACGAACAGAAAAAGAAGTTGGCTTTGTCTGAAATTAATGTTACATTCAGTTTCTTTTGCTGAGTGTTAATATGTATTATCTTTCTCCATCCCTCCATCTGTTTGTGCCTTTTGATTTAAGGTTGATTTCTTCTGTTGTTGAGACGAGGTCTCACTGTGTCACCCAGGCTGGAGTGCAGTGGTGTGATCAATGGCTCACTGCAGCCTGGACCTCCCAGGTGCAGGTGATTCTCCCACCTCAGCCTCCCTGGTAGCTTGGACCACAGGCGCACACCACCAAAGCCCAGCTAATTTTTGGTATTTTTTTTTTTTTTTTTTTTTTTTGTAGAGACAGGATTTTGCCATCTTGTCCAGACTGGTCTGGGACTCCAGAGCTCAAGTGATCTGCCCACCTTGGCCTCCTAAAGTGCTGGGATTACAGGCATGAGCCACTGTGCCCTGCCTAATTTCTTATAAACAGCATATAATTGTTTTTTATTAAAATCCACTCTAACAGTTTATCTTTTTACCACTGAAATTTAAAGTGATTATTAATATAATTAGGTGAATATTTATCACATTTGCAACAGTTTTCTATTCATGGTCCTTGTTGTTTGTTTCTTTTTGCTGTTGTTGCTCACTCTTTTTCTACCTTCTTTGCTTTTAAATGAGCGTTTTAAATGATTCTATTTTCTTCTTCTCTTACATATCAATTATGCTTCTTTTAAAAATTATTTAAGTTGTTGCCACAGAGTTTGCAACATACATTTACCACTAATCTAAGTCCACTTTCTATTTGAAGTAGAAAACACTATACTGCTTCAGGAGTAGTACAAATACCTTTCAACAGGAAATTTCTAATTCCTCCTTCCCATTTCTTATTATATTACTGTCATTACTTATATCCATAAGCTATAATCAACCAAAACAATGTTGCTATTATTATTTCCAACAAATTGTTATCTGTTAAGTCAATTAAGAAGAAATTTTTTTTTTTACCTTCAATTATTCCTTGTCTAATGCTCTTCTTTATACAGATTTGAGTTTCTGAGCTATCATTTTTCTTCTCTCTGAAGTACTTATTTTTAACATTTCTTGCAAGCTTCCTAGCAGCAGATTCTCTCCCTCTTTATTTGGTGAGAAAGTCTTTACTTTTTATTTACTTTTTAAGAATAATTTCACTGGATATACAATTCTAGTTTTTAAAAAATTTTTCTTTCAACACTTCAAATATTTCACTGCTGGGTCTTCCTGTTGCATGATTTCTGACGAGAAGTACACTATAATTTTGATTCTTGTTCCTTTCTAGATGTGGTGGGTACCCCCACTCCCGTAGCTTCTTTCAAGATTGTCTCTTTGTTTTTTATTTGCTTCAGTTGGAATATAATACGCCTCATTATAGACTTTTTGAAATTTGTCCTCCTTGATCTCTGAACTTCCTCCATCTGTGGTTGGTGTTTGTCATTAATTTTGGAAAATACTCAGCCATTATTGCTTCAAAGATTTCTTCTGATCTGTTATTTATTTCTGTTCTCCTCCTGGCATTCCCATTATGCGTATGTTATATCTTTTGTAATTTTCAAACAGTTCTTGGATATTGAGTTCCATTTTTCTCATTCTTTTTTCTTTTTACTTTTCAATTTGGGAAGTTTCTACTGACACATTTTCAAGCTCATTGATTCTTCTTTTGGCCATTTTCAGCCTATGGGTGCGTCCATCAAAGGTATTTTTAATTTTTGTTTTCTATTTTTTTTTTTTTATTATTTCTCAAAATTTCTACCTCACTGCTTATGTTACCCATGTGTTCTTGCAAGTTGTCCACTTTTTCCTTTAGAGTTATTTTAAATTCCTGGTCTGATAATCGCAAAATCTGAAACTGCTTCAGATGCTTGCTTTGTTTCTCCAGACTATGGGTGTTTGGTTGTTGTCATTTGTTTCTCAGCATACATTTTTGTTGACAGTGAGGCATGATGCCCTGTGTAAAAGTAATTGAGACACTCAGATTTTAGGTGTTAGGGTTTATGTTTACCTGGCTAGGAATAAGGCTGTGTTAACTCTTTGCTGTTGCTGTGGTTTCAGAGGCTAAAATTTCCTTTAATATCTGTCTTTTTATCTCTCTAATTATCCTGAGTTTTCCTAGAAACTCCTCCTTAAGTAGAGTATAAGCCTTGCTATTGTTTCAGCTGTAATCCCATTTCTTTATTTTATTTATTTATTTATTTTTGGCGAAGGAGTCTCACTCCATCGCCGAGGCTGGAGTGCAGTGGCACAATCTCAGCTCACTGCAACTCCGCCTCCTAGATTCAAGTGATTCTCCTGCCTCAGCCTCCTGAGTAGCTGGGATTACAAGCGTGCATCACCATGCCCAGCTCATTTTTGTTTCTTTCACTAGAGACCGGGTTTCAGCATGGTGGCCAGGCTGGTCTCAAACTCCTGACCTCAAGTGATCCACCGGCCTTGGCCCTCCCAGAGTGCTGGAATTACAGGTGTGAGCCACTGCAGCCAGCCTAATCCCCTGTTAGTATACAGGAGCCCTAGTGGCATGGTAGTAAGGTTTAGGGCAAGAGGAACTATTCTATAATCGTATGATTAGCTTTCAATCTTGTAGTGAGCCTATGTCCCTGAGCTGTGATCTTCACAAGAGCTTCTCAGTTTACCCTTTCCCACTTACGTGAGACAGGATGGCAAAAGGAGACTGGAGTTGGATAATTACCTTCCTCCTTGTCAGATAGGCTCTGATAAAACCAGGGTTACTTTGGCTCTGGTAAAATAATTTTCCTTGAGGGCAGGCAGTTGTTAAGGGGAACAGAGTACTCAGGACTTGCTTCAGAATGGTTGCTCTTCCCTTTCCCCTGCCAGAATCATAATGGGATATTTCTCAGATCTTCACAGTGAGAAGCCATTGCAGTACTTGCAGGTAAAACTCAAGAAAGGAGTTCTTATTTCTCAATGTAGTCAATGTTTAGTCTCCAGCAATTAATTTGGAGCAAATACCCTTTATGTATTTCTCCTAGGCTCCAGTAGTGGCTTTTTGCTTCTGGTAAGCTGTGATTATCTCTGCTCACCTGTCTCTGCAGTTTTCAGGGTGGCAGTTTGCCTTATGACTTCAATTCTCTGAAGGATCCAGGAAGAGTTGTTGGTTTTTAGTTTGTTCCATGTTTTCATGGGTTTGAAGATGAGAGTGGTGACCACAATCTTTTTACATGTTGGACTAGAAATCAGGTAATTATAAACCAGATATTATGAAGTAAGTATATTCATCAGGAAAAAGTGTTACACTTAGTAATCTCTAAAGTGTCTTTCAGCCCTGAGTTTTGTTCTAATTTTAACAAAAATTTCCCTGCAAGTCCAAGAGATGCAAAGTTATCACATTTCTTTGACTTTACAGTTTTGAAGCAAAATGCAAATAGGGTGGGATCATATATGATCAGGAGGTGGGCATCTCAGTCTCAGTTTGCTACTTGTGCTGTGGTCTAGAAAAAGTTGCTTCATGTTTCTGGATCTCAGTTTCTTCTCCTATGGAATAAGGCAGCAGGCTTAAATTGCAATAAGTGCTAATAGTCTTCTATTTTAGAGGATCGTTCTCTATAGGGCTCATAGAAAAAAAGTGCCTAGCCTGGCACAGTAGCTCATGCCAGTAATCCAAGCACTTCGGGAGGCCGAGGCGGGTGGATCACAAGGTCAGGAGTTTAAGACCAGACTGGCCATATGGTGAAATCCCATCTCTACTAAAAATGCAAAAATTAGCTGGGTGTGGTGGGTGGGCACCTGTAATCCCAGCTACTCGGGAAGCTGAGACAGAGAATTGCTTGAACCTGAGAGGCAAAGACTGCAGTGAGCCAAGATCATGCCACTCCACTCCAGCCTGGGCAACAGAGGGAGACCCCGTCTCAAAAAAAAAAAAAAAGAAAAGAAAAAAAAAAAAAGTGCCTAATTTATTGCTCGCAACTTTGATTTTTAAACATAAAATATTGTATTGGCATTAAGAAAATAGCTATTTAAATGTCAGCTATTGATATGGGCATACTCTCTGGCAGCCTTCCATTTTCCAAATGGAAAAGAGAGGACTTGATGGTGCTTCCATTTATTTTAAACATAAGAAATATGGTTCCTGATGGTTGACAAATCTCCTGAAATCTGGAAAGACTGGCCTCACTTAGGCAAGATAGATTTTGAATAACTGATTAACTAAAAGGGTAACGAAAGTACAGATATTAAATGGTTACTTTTAGCTCTTAATATTCAAATTGTTGAATTTGCCAACGGAGTCAATTAGAACACAAAAAGCTCAATTAGTTAGCTGGTTATTTATGCTCTCATGCTCCAAAGAAGCAGGTCTTCTTCCTCCTCTACTACTTCTCCTTCTCCTTCTTTCTTCTTCACAGATTTGGATATATATTTTAGGAATTGACTAAATAGACTTTCTTTTGTTATTATGTAGGCCCTGAATAATTCTAGTACTTCCTTTTAAGCAATACATTGACTTTTGTCTTGTGCTTCCATCTTCTAATCAATTCAAATAGCATTTACGCAGTATCTATGATATGGCAGGTGCTATGTTAAAGTTCGGAAACAAATAAAAATATATAGGCCAATTCTCCAAGAATTCACAGTTTTGTATGGAACAGAAATATTCTGGTGAAATTGGATTTTGCAAGATATACTAGAGCTAGAGAAATTGATTTGAGAGTTATTGGCCTATAGATGGTAGATGGAAACATGGATGAGCTCTACAAAGTAATAGAACCTTAAAAATCTTCTATATTTAAAGAGTTCACAGAAGAAGATTCAGCAAGAAAAAAAAAAAAAAACACAGAATAGAACAATTCAGAGAAGGAATTACAGAATTAAAAGTTTGTCTTTGGATTCTCTAAGAAGCAGACCCAAGATAAGATTTGTGTGCAAGAAACTTACCTGGTGAATGGTCTTAGGAAGTAATAACAGGGGAGTGAGAAGGTGAAACAGAGAAGAGGAAAAAAACTAATAATGGGTGTTTTATCAAGCAAGTTACAGTTGTGAACAACTGAAGCTCAACTTCAGTGTGGAACTCAGAACGGACATAGGCTTGTGACCCAGAGATGTCTTGCCTAAGGAGTGAAGGAACTTGCATACTTGTAGCCAGCTGCAGTTAGTCATTGTTTAAGGGCTGTTTCCAGGAGTTGTTATTTCTGTGGCACTTCTGGTTTTATCACATGTGTAGTATGAGCGGGTTCTAGGGTTTAGAGAGAATCCTCAGGCAAAAGAGTGTCTGGTGCTGATGGTTGTAAGTCTGGGCTCTCACGCACAGAAGTATTAAAGGTTTAAGGGGTCTGAATGAGGCATTGATAGATCTCCTACCATTTAGTTCCATGAGAACCAAGGAAAGAAAGTGTCTGGAGGGAGGAAATAGTGAACAATGCCAACAAAACTGACAAATCAAATAAGTAAAATAAGAACTGAGAGTTGTAGGTATCTTTAGCATGAGTCATAAGCCAAGGGGAAGAAACTAATAGAAATGGAGTAAGTGCAGGTAAACAAGAAGAGAATGAGTAGGTGATAGACTAAGATGCAGCAGGAGATAAAATGAGGGGCATGTGTGTCAATTTTGTAACTAAAATGGAAAACGTACACAAAGGCAAATTAAATAGAATTATAATTAAAACTAAAAGTACCCTTTTACGATTTAATTCATGTATCAGCTTATCCAGGAGGCTCTCCTGGAACTGCAAAGATTGGCTCAAGTGTCATTTTTCTTTCCAATACACCCTTTGCTCATTTTTCTGGTGGAACTTACCACATTATTTTTTGGCTTATCTTACCAAATTATTTATCTGCTGCTTTTGCAGAGATGGTATTAGACACACAGAGAAATTAGAGCTCCATTTGGTTCATTTGAGCTGTAAAGCATCGAATTACTTTGTGCTTAGCAATCTTAGGACATATTTATAGAAACCAAACCAGCATCCTGGGGGATATAAACCCCATCACACAATGTCCCTCCGAAACTGAGGTTAGTCATGTTGGCGATGTTTTCTCCTGACATATTAATGAGCTGTTGCATTGCAGCTCATCATCAGAATACTGAATGATTTTTCTTTTGAGCAATTACATTTTTCCTAAACAGGCTCTAGATGGAGATATTCATCTATTGTTCTTTTGTTTTCTCAACAGTTGAGATGAACAATATACTCAACAATTGAAAGAAAGTAAATTAGAATTACTCATTTTTAAGTCTTTCAAAAACTCATAGAAATGATTTAGAATATTATTTAAGGCAGATATGAAAAAAATATTTTTGAATTGCTAATCCAGATAATTTATTAAAGTGGAGACACTGCTGTATGCTACCTCTTTCTACATACCTACCTTTTCTAACAAAGATAGAAACCAATTGTCTTTTAAAATATAAAATAGATTTAATCAGGAATAAAAAAGGAGTTAAAACATTTCCATTTTTTAAAATTGCATTTTGTAAATAACAATGAAGGATTGAAAAGTCAATCCACAATAGGGAAAGAAAGCAAAACTTGCAAATGTTCTTGTAGGGATTTTAGCGTTAGGCCAGGGTGAATGAATTTTTGTTGTGATTATTGAAATAAAATAATCATGTGCATCACTTTCCCAGCAAATGGGCTCTTCTGGACTCTTGAGTATACAAGTTTAGGACAGAAAAGGAAAGGAAAAGGAAAATTAGTATGGAACCCAGAGAAACATGGAGTGATGGGAGGGGAAGGGAACCAACTCCTGATACGTGGGCAAGGACATGACCTCCGTGAGCTCCTGTTTCCTCCTCTGTGGAATAGGGAAGATCTTCCTGCTGCACTAAACCTTGTAGACTGCGCTCAAGTGAGCAAAATGATTATGATTGGCTGCAGGGCAGGGAGGGAGGGGCGTGCAGAATGGAGCGGCAGGCACAGGGGGTCTCTGTGGAGACTCTGATGCCTGCTCCTTCTGGGGTACCTGCTCCAGACCCCTCTTCTGCTGGTTCTTCGCAGTGGGGTAGCCAGCCCGGAGGAGTCCTGACCCCCACTATCCCCCTAGGACTGGCCTTGCAGAGACGGGCACACAATCTGCGACCCGTCAGTCTCTCACCCAGGTACTGCCAGAGCGTCCTTCTCACCTAGGAGCTCTGGGACAGACTGAACCAGCTCGGAGCTCCCCATGCTGCCTCCTTACCCACCCTGTCAAGCCATGGCCACAATCCTGAGCAGTCCAAATGGCTCTGAGAGTGCTGAGCTGTAGGCCACCTCCAAGGAGCCACATCCCTGCCGCATTCCGTGCACCAAGGTGGCTAACAGAGGTGGAGGTGTCCTGAATGGCTCCGCCAGGGCCGCTGCATCGAAGCCCACGACTGTGTCTTCAGAGTCCCTGGTACTGACAGCGAAGGCTTTGGAGTTTCACTCCTTCTGCAGCTTCTCTGAGAAGACGATGAACTCCCTCATCTCCTACAGCACCTGGGCTTCACCACCGTGCACCAAGGACCAGATCTGCACTCTATCTTTCTCCCTTCCGACACCAAATGCTGAGATGCCACACTCTGAGCGTGCCTGTCCCTGAGGGCCTCCACAAATGGGACAAGCTTCGGACCTATTTTGGTCCAGACACCCCGATGGTAAATTTGACCTACTACATCCTGACTTTATTCACTACCCGAGGGAGGTTTTTGAAGTTCAGTGTGCTTAGTAGGGATCCTAGAGAGAGGTACATGGCTAGCACTGGGGCCCTCATCTTGCTGACAGCTTTGCATATCTGTGACCAGGTTAGCAGTGCCCATTGATTTATCACGGAAATTACTGGAAATTTTCTGGCCACTATTTTCAGTGACCAAGGAAGCCACTGATCATTTATCTATACCACAGTCTGTGAATTCAGGCACTTGCACAAAGCTGGCATCATTCAGGTGCACCTCCACAGATTTCAAAGTTTCAAAGCTCTTTGTTTGTCCTTGCAAAGCTGTGGCTTTCATACTCTTAGTGGCCAAAGTCTTTTTTCTTTCTTTTCTTCTTTTGTCTTTTCAATCTAAAACAGGAGCTCCAACTCTCCCACTACTCTCACATTCTTCCCAACAGATGTAAAAGATGGTTTCACAACTCTCCAAAAGCCTATTTAATGCGAGACACCCAGCTGCTGCTTGGCTATTCCAGGGGTACTCCCTTTGGGCATTAGATACATATTTCAATCTTGACTGAGGAAACTGGATTGCTTTGCTGGATTTGTTAGAAAACTAAAGATAACAATCCCACAAAGATAAGATGTATCTTAAGCTAGTAAGAGGCAGACATACCATAGAGTTGAGCATCTTGAAACCAGCATTTGGCACTGTATTACTTCAGGAAGGTCAATGGAGACATTCAAAGCTGAACATTTAACTAACACCAAGCAGCAGTATGGACAAATGCACACTGTCTAACCGAAATCACCTCACTAACTATGTAGAATTTCACAGAAAACAAACATTTATTCAGAACTCGAGCATAAGTCTTAATAATCTTTCCATAAGAAGTTGAGTTGCTGAGAATATGATCAACTTGCTTCTGCCCCAGGGGAGGGAAGACAGCCTAACTGATCAAGTGTCAGGCCACAAAGATGAAGGGGCTTTACACTGCGTGGTGGCTTTCCCAGACTGATTTAAGGAAGTCTTCTAACACATTATCACCACAAAGCCCACTTAACCAACGCTTCTGATTTAATGCCTTGGTGATAGTTGCTTTGGACAGTTTCATGTGCTACACCCAGCACTGTAAGTAGTCTCCAGGCAGTGGGCTGATGAAAGACCCTCCAAAGCAGAAATTTCTTTAGTCAGCTCACCAAGGATCAGGACTGGTCCTTCATTCTGTGGCTTTGGAAGACAGATTTTACCAGCACACACGTAACAAAAGGGATTAATTCAGAAACCAGAATGAAGAGACTTACATGAATTAAGCTGCTACTGTAATAAATTTACAACGAAACAGAATAAACAACAACATGATTCTGACAGTGTTGTAAAAGATGTTCTGTATAAAGGCCTTACAACAGCCTTTAAACGTAAACAGGGCATTCCAGACAGATCAAGTCTAGCAGTAGAAGCTCAGTTCCTGGAAATAAGAAAGTTGTGGATCTAACCCCTTGATCTGTTCTTGATCTTGAAAAGCCACTGGCTTTCCTGTCTTTTCTGCTACATAATCTGCAAAAGTGGGCTGCAGGTGAAGCAGCAGAGGTGAAGTGATCTATAAGTACAAAGTGCTAAGATAATTAGCCTCAGGAGATTGCTCTGCTCAAAGAATTTCAAATTTTTTGAAACTCCAGTTGGTAAGATTGTTCTTTGGCTTTTCGAGTTGGCATCTGAACTTCTGAGGAAGAAATAAACATTGTCTCTCATTTTTAGGTAAGGAAGACCGGGAATTGGATAGAATTTTCTTTTCTTCCTGTCTCCCGCCAGCTTGACACTAAGTCAGGACAATGAGCAGCAGAGTTGAATTGCTTCTTTATAACAGACTGGACAACCCCACTACTATTCCTTGGTGTGTTGTTCAAATGGAGTGATTTTTTTTCATACTATTTTACAGGGAGGTGGACTATAGGATGCTATTTGTAACACTATTGTTTGAACACACACACACATACCCCTACATATTTATTACTTTACTAACCAGCACACTTAGTATCTACTTTTTTTCTTATCACTGAAAATGGCAATTGAACATTATCCCATTAGCTCTATATAAGCCGAAACCCATCACATGTGAATGACCTACTGACTTCGTTTGTTGCCAAAGATCTCTAGGGCATATACTGAGTTTTCTTTCATCATTTTGAGTAACACCGGTCTCTATGTTTACTTCCCCATAGTCTTATTTTCTGTCATCATTTTGTGTTTTAATGAATACTTTTGACTTATAGGGACATGCATGTGGTAGCATTCGAAGTGTCACAAAAGTGCCAAGGGAAATTACATTTAAAGTACAAGTTTTGCTACATATATTATATACACACCCCCACACACACATGTACACATGTGTGTACATAGATAATAGATATACACTCATCTGCACACATATGTGTATATATACACATATATGTATATGCAAACATACACAAACATATATATGTATATATATGTTTTATAGTGGCTTAAAGCAAGTGAGCACAATCAAGGAACTGTTTTAGGCAGCAGATGGTTAAAATTAGCTTTCAATTTTAATGAGTACTTTTTACTCATAAGCACATGCATGTGGTAACATTGGAAGTGTCACAAAAGTGCCAAGACAAATTACATTAAAAGTAGAACTTTTGCTATATATATATTTTATATATATACATGTACACATATACATTTATTATATATACACACATATACATTTATATACACACATATATATACACATATATATGTACACACATACATATATATGTATATATATGTTTTATGGTGACCCAAAGCAAGTAAGCACAATCAAGGAACTATTTTAGGCAGCAGATGGTCAAAATTATCCTTCAAATAAAGGCTGGGGAAAGTCCTTTGAATAGAGGGCATCCAATCATTAAGAATGAACAATAAAGGAAATGGAAACTAGAACCACAATATCTAGAGACATGCCATGATTCCAAATATATGCTGCCCAGAATATATTTTCATGAGGATTGTGCTTTGACCTTATTTTGCAGATTCACTTAGCAATTGCATTTCCAGGAAGATATTCCTTCCCTACTTCTGCATTACAGCAGAGTTACTTGCAGAATACTAAGGGAAACATGGATTTGGAATTGGAGAGATCTAGACGTGAGTACTGGCAACAAAAAGTGATAACTGTGTGGCCATGGACAAGTTGTTTAATCCCTTGTAGTGAATTCTGTGGAACAGCACTCAGATCCTCATCCTCAGGGCTGCAGCATCCATTCTCCCAGTTGATGAGAATGTTGATGGCTGGAGACTCTCTCTGGGATTGCCCTCAGCTAAAGGGAACTACCTAACCAAGGTTACATTTCCTCTCTGGGGACAGCCTGCTTGCAATGATTTGTTGATTCAGGGTACAAAGCCCTTCTTCTTTGCCATGATTTGGGAAAATCTGAAGGGCCATTCCAGTTTCATATCTTCCTATGAGAGTATCTGAAGTCTTTGTTGAAACTGCATTGCAGTTCAACTTCTTCCTCTGCCCAGTCCTTTGCCTACTTGCCTACACATTCTTTCCTCAATAAAACCACTAAAGGCAAACATCTGTCCCCAGTACTTATGTGCAAGACCTCCTTGAGTATCTATTTTCTCATAACAGCAATGACGATTTCACAGTTTTAAAGATAATTTAAATATGATAATTTACAGCATGTCACATACTTACTGACACAAAGTAAATAGAGATGTGGCATTACGGCTCCTATAGGAAACTGGAGGGCGATTACCCCACCAAGTTTTATCTACCTACCATCACCTTCCTTTAATCTTTCCTTTCACCACTGAGTTTCTCAAACAACTATTTTATGCCTGCCATAGTCTCTTCCTTTCCAGACACCGTTCTTAGCTGCTGTAATTTGCTTTTTATTTTCCCATCAACATCCTGGTTCTTTCATTTGAAATTAGGCTGACAATTAAGGCCTACTATTATGTGTTCCCTGGCATCTGGGGCAAACCCAAAGTGCTCCAAATGGCCTAACTGCAAGTTCCCCTCCTTATTCAACTATGAGATTCCTTATAGGACATCTTATTCCCAGAAGCAGGAATAAGATCTCCTAGCCAAATCACCCCCCTTTTCATGGGGACCAGGCACCCATCCCTGCTTATTGCTGAGCAGCAGGCTTGGTTCCTTGCCTGCTTGAATTACTCAAGCAAGTCAGTCACTTTTTCTTGGGATCTAGCAGTCACCCTGTCCTCATGATACTGCAAAATCTGCCTCCCACTGCCCTGGTGGTTTGCTGTGCTCCTGGATGCAACTGTGTGTGACCCTGCATGGCAGTGTCCTCCTCCCCAGGCTGTCACTGTATGTGACTAGTAAACTGCTGTCAGTCTCATCTGCTCAGAGGCAGGTGTCATGTGTCATCCATTCTCATAACCTAAGACAGGAATCCATTTCTCATCAATGGGGGTGAAGAGGATGTGATTACAACAGTCCACTCAACTAGAAGGAAAGGACCCTTTTCAGTAGCCAATTCATTGTTATAAACCTCCATGTATGTGATAAGAGTAAAAAACAAGGCTCCAGTCAGTTCTACAATGTCTCTATCTGCAATATCAGGGGTATGTAAGTCATTGGCATCTTACTTCAACAATTAGTCTTGGTTACTCCTACAGTTCTTTTGTCACCCAGGCCCCAAAATTCCCTCTCAATCATGCCCCTAGATGTCCACATATTATAAGTTTTGAATGTTTAAAATCTGCTTAGGGAAACTGGGATGAGTTTAGTGTCTTAGTTAAAATTTATAAGTACAAGAAATTTGTTCACTCAGTCTTCAAAATAACCTTTCCCAGCTGTCAGGTTCAACTTTTATTTAAAGCTTTGTTATTTCCATCTCTCTCCCTTATGCACACTTCACTTTACCCCCTTTATGCTTGTTACTCTTAAATCTCTCTCTACTTTAATTTCATTCTCAAGTTCCAGTTTCATATTTCTAACTACCAAATGTTTGGGTGGCTGTCCTGCCATTAACTCCAATTCTGCATTTCAAATGAATGTATGTTTCATTCAACGCAGCTTTTCTTTTATGGCTGACCTATTCCTCACTAATGTTATGTTTTTTCCTACTTACAATTCCTAGCCTCCCTTGCAGATGGGCTGGAGTCATGTAATTAGCCTGGCCAATAAGCTGGGAGGGGAAGTGGCAGGGATAGTATCCAAAGCAAGCAATTAAAATCCAGCATCTTTCCCCCTATTTTCTCCACAGTGCCTTAGAAGCCAAACATTCCAGATGACAAACCTATGAAGTGAAAGAGAGTGTCTGTCCCACATTACATGAGTGATTTTACCTGAGTGTGAAATAATCCTTTGTAGATTTAAGCTACTTAAATTTTCATATTTATTTGTTACCAATATTTATAGTGCCTACTCTGACTAACAAGACTTCCCAGCTGGTCATGGTGTCAACCTGGCGTCATCACGCACTATCCAAGGAAGGCAGCCACTGTCCTGCCACAGCACATTATTTTCATGCGAGGTGGAATTGTCTGTGTCTTATCTGATTTTTAGGTGAAACCACAAATCCAGATTTTCATGGGGAGCCTCCCAATTTGGAAATATTGGTGCAAAATTTTAAAACACTCATTGTGCCATCTAAAATGCCTATGGGCCACATTCTGCTCATAAACCACGTGTTTGCAATTCATAAAGGAAAAAGGCGATCTGGGTGATCTCCAAGTCTTTCTCAGCTCTGGGTTGGTATGATCCTACAATATGAGGATACATTGCTGTATCCTTTGGTCAAATGGGCAGATGTTCATAATTGGCCCAGAAAAATGTTAGAAAAGCACCCATCTCATTTATATTATAATCTTCTTTAAAAAAGAAGAACAAAACACAATTTCACACAGTGGTTCTGTATTTTCCACCTCTACATGCTTCAATTCTAACTTCAGCTATTCAGAGCCCTTCTCAGTACAGAGCTGCCTGGTTTTTAGAACCTGACACTATCCACTGTAGGCACCCTTGCCGTTACAAAATGGTGTTATGCTTATTTATCATGTTTGCATATCTTTGCTACCATGCAATCATATTCTGTGCTCCCTCTGCATAGTGAAATCGTATCAATCCTTAGGGGCCGTTCAGCTCATTCAAAGAACCTTTCTTTGATCACCATAGTCATTCCTGACCATTTTTATTTTGAATCTTTGAAGCATTTATAGCTCAGAACATTTAAATTGCCTTTAAATACATTATCATGTATTAATAGTACTATCATGTATTAATAGTACTATTAATAGCACTATCATGTACAATAGTACAAAGTACATTGGTATTCTCTCTCAAACCAGAATGAGGGCTGGGCTTTATCTTGACTCATGCCACTTTTATATTTCTCCAAGTGCACAGCAGTATGTTTTCCCACACTATGTTGCAAATTTCCTTGTCTCACCAAGACTGTGCTTGCCTAAGATGGTGAATCACTTTAATACTCCACCATAAATGTAACTGGTAATATCCTTTAGCATGGATAGATGAGGTCATAAGTTGAAAGGAGCCTGTGTCTGGTGTGGATGAAAGACAGAGGGAAGGGGAGAGAGAACAGAGGGTAAGTAAATGGTAGAGGCATGAAAGATGGGAGAGGGCTGGGAGCTTGGGGTCTATTTGTCAAGTAGCTTATTTTTTGCTTTTTTCTTTTAGTTTTGTTTTTCAGACAGCTGAACAAGGCATCTACATTCTGGCACATCTTCTTAATAATCATTAGCTGCATGAAAAGCTATTAACATATAAAAAGACAAAGGAAAAAGTTTATGATTATCTAAAATTTGAACTCTCAAATAAATTAACTTACAAAAAATTCAAATTTACTTTCCCACTTTTCTACGGGCAAAAATGAAAATATTTACATAGAAAAGAAACATTTGTAAGCTTGTATAGCAAGTTAAGACCACTATTTTTACATGCAAAATGAATGCTTCAGATATTTTATACAATTTAAGTTTTCAAAAAATAGGTTAACTATTTACCCTATGTTTCTTTGGTACACTGAAATACAATTTATTAAACTGACATTAAACAACACTGCAAATTGTGTCCTACAAATTGTAACAAGCATATCATTGTGGCTAGAGATGCACATGTGTATATTACACGCATGTGACATTGTGCTGCACATACTACTTTCACAAATAGTTTTACCCTGTAAAAATCCGTTAGCCTCTCTTGAATCCAATTGCAAGGAAACAACAAAAGAAAGCACGTTAATTAATGTCAATCGTTGCCCAGCCATTCAAAAATGCATGTATTGTAATGTTTTGTGAACTTACAGATTATTGAACATGAGGTAAAATTCAACACTCTTTTCAAAATACCTGGATATAGACAGTATGTTCCACATAACTATATAGATTGCACATAGTGAACATATTTACAGAACTCTGGCTTTCATAAGTCTATTCCTATTATTTTATTTAAACATTTTACATGGTCTTGGATCCTTAAAAGTTAGAGTTTTAATAAAATATGGTTATGTTAAATTTTTATGTTCTAGTAGCCATTAAAAAGAAATACAGTGGAAGGGTATAGGCCTTTATGAACTTATATATTTATGGCCAATTTGATTTTTGTTGTGATATGATATTTTAATTAACACTATGCTAAAAATAAAATTGATTGCATTATGGTTTTATCCACAAGATCCAAGTATCTTATTGCAAAAATATTCTAAAATGAATCCAATAAACATTTTCTATTTCCAATTGCCTGAGAGACAAATCCAACTATTTTTATCAATTACAACTAAACTGGGCTGAGAACAGCTGTGTTAAAACTTTCCAAACCAAAGACAGTTATCCAAAAAATCAAAAACAATTGACAATTTCCCCCAAGATAGAAAAATGAGCATCCAGTATGAAGAGAACCATACCATTGATCGCATAACCAATCAACACCCACTTCTTTGTTATTTGAGCTAATAGTTTCTCGATGCGGTACTTGATGCTTTCTGATACACTCCCATACTGTCTCTTTTGTCCAGTTGTCTCTCTGTTTCAACTCTAAATGTTAATCTCTGCCCACGGAAATAAATTAGAGTGCTGAAGAAGGATTCAGAATCAAGCTGGAGTGATATATTTCTTCAGTTGCTCAGAGTATACCCCTTAAGGCCAGCTGTCCACTCAGGAGGCATCAATATGGAATAACGTATCTGGCGGACGCTCCAAGGACTCTACTTCTGTCAGCCGGTCCTCTGCCCTCCGGCATAGATTCTGAACTAATAGTCAACATTGGGATCTATGTGCAATGCTATTAATTCAGTTTCAGAGCCTACACATACATACTTAAAATGATTTGAAGCACATTTATGGAGCTGGAATCTGTAATCTTGAGCTATAGTGTCATCATCTATCTTACATCATCATACAATGAGGCTTCCAGTTTTTTCTATTAGTGCTTATGTTTCTACTGGTAGGTGAGATGCCACCATTCCATGGTGAAAAATGTAGCCTTTCACTAAAATAAGAATTGAGTCATTCAACTGAGCAAATAAACAAGGCACATCAACCAGCAGAGACACTTCTGGTAACCTGTCTAACTAAATGCAGGAGGCCTTTTTGGTAAAGGTTCACAGTTTCTCAGTCTGTTCTCCCATGCCACCAACAATGGTGATCTCACTTTCTTGGACTAAGTCCTCTGCAGTGTTAATTTCATGCTGTATGACTCCTGGCAGTCACCTAGTGGCTTAATAGTCTCCTGTTTAATGGTGCCCAACTCTTGCAAGAGACTTCAATTGCTCATCCCACAGCTTCCTGAGGATTCCTTTAAATCATTAAAATGCTGTTTTAGGACATCCTTTGTCTGTGATGCTCACTCTTTGATCTTGTTTTCATCATTATCCTTTATGAGAATCTTGAGAGAGGGTATAGACCCTATTCCCAGAAAAATTAAAATCTGTACCTTTTCCCTGTGCCTCCTGCAGGCCCTGAGGCCTCTGGTCTAGCTCTGGCCAGTAGCTCTCATTGGCTCTTCACTCTCTTGGGCCTCCTGCAGCAACAGCTCCATTTCCCCTTGTCAGGTGTGTGGTCTGTGGCTTTAAGCACAATTCCTGACTCCTCCAGACCTCAGGAAGCCATCTGGCATCTTAAGCAGCTCTTTTTGAGGGAGAAATGAACGCCGAAGAGAGCCAAAATGCTTTTCCTTTAGTGTACTCTGCCTAAACTGTCTTCAGCATGATTTTTACTCTTTCTGGATTGGTCGGTCAGTGGTGGCAATGATAAAACATTTTTAAAATGATAACTCGATTTACTTGTGTATGGCACCTCTCAGCACATGGGAAATGCAGGGTATACTTGGGGCCAGAGGCCCAGGTCAAATGGACATCTTATAACAAAGAGGTCAGGGAGCCAAGCTCACCACTTCCAATTCCAAATTCCATATTCACCTAGCAGTTCTTTTGTTTTTCTTAATTCATTTATTGTGTGATTACTCCAGTTGATTTCTGGAAAAAAATAAAAAGTCTTTTCTGGTTAAATTATATGCAACTTCTGAGAAGGAATATTTTAAAAAGTCGAGTCAGGAGAGTCAACGCTGAAATGATTTTTATAAGCTTTAGCAACATTCTCTCTCAGCTATAACATAATAATTTTAAGTGCTTTGAACACTTTACAGGGGGAGAATGAGTCAGGCACTGAAGGAAGGGTCCAAGCATTGCCATTCTGTGTTACATTACTTGCAGCTCATACATTGCCTAGAGTGATGACCTCTAACTGCAGAGGTTAAAAAAAAGTGCATGCTATAATGTAGCAAATTAAGATGGTCACTGATCTGTTAACTGGGTAAACTTAAGGACTCTGTGAGCTGCATGCATTCCTGCTCTGTCAGCACAAGATGAGGTAGATCTATGTCACTGCCTCCACTGGGCTGGGCTGTGTTATTTTATATGTTCCTGGGACTGCCTATTCCTAGAAAAGAAAACAAATGTGGAGCAGACAAAAAGCCAAATCTGTCTCGGGCCTAGATATTCTCCATGCTGTTCATGACGCTACCTTTGCAGGCTTTCTAACCTCCTGGTCTCTGATTTCTCCCCATCTGAGACTCTGGACCTGGCTGATCCCTCTTTCCTAGTGGACTCCTTCCTCCTGGCTCACTGTCTTTCTGGACTGCAGAATCTGCCAGGCCCTTCTGATCCAGACCCTCTCATTTTCTGGTTCATTCTGAACAAAACTCAATGCAAATTACCACCATGTCCCTTGCTCTTCCAGGATCACAGTCCTGTAGAAAAATTTAGCTAAATGAACTTGCTAAACGTTATTGAACGTTTATTGTATGCCAGACACTTTTCAAAAATGTTTTACTCATATAAACTTATTTAATTCTTGTGGTGACTATAGGAGGTTGATGTTATCATCTCATCGGGTCATTATGTAATTTGCCCAAGATCACACTGATATTAGGTGGCAGAGGTGAGATTCCAATCCGGATAGTTTGGATCCTAAAGGATGAACTCTTAACCATCACACCATAAGGCCTTTTGAAATAAACAACCAGGTGGTAAAATGAAAAAGCCAGAGCAGCAGATTGAATCATTCAGTATTTATTGTATTTGGGTTATGTGCCAGGCTCCTATGCATGCAATGAGAGATCTTAAGTTATATCAGATAACAATTTTATAATCTGAGTCCACAATTTAGTGAACTATAAAATAAAGGAGCGTGTAACCAACACTAGATGGAAAATGCAGCCTGATTTGCTAAGAGATCATAGGGGAAAGAGTGAGTCATCCCAGGGCAGAGAATCAGGAAATATTTCATGGTATAACTGGAATTTGATCTGGATCCAAGCAGAGTATTCGGGTATTAGAAGAGGAAGAAGCAGGGGAACAGCCCCAGGAAATGGAATAATACAAGGAAAATCACCAAAGCACAGTGTATTCAGGAGGCAATAAGTAAATCTGAATAAGACCTAGAGCAAGAGCAGAAAATAGAGCTGAGAGGTAAAGGCCAGAATTTGGAAGACCTTATATGCTGGGTTAAGGAGTTTGTATACAGCTTGGAAGGTGACATATGTCAGAGGTTTTGAGTGTGCTTCAGAGGGATTTCCTGGGCAGTAGAGTATGAAACACATTGGAGTTTGGAGAAACCAAACAAGAAGTTGATATAGGCTCCTAGCTTTAAGGATTATTGGAGCAGTGGTTAAGGGAAGAATGTATTTGACGGCTGTTATAGAAGCAGAGACAAAAGCTCTAGTGGGTGTTTGAATGTGAGAGAAGCAGGAACAAAAGTCCAAGTGGGTGTTTGGGAAGAGTGAATTGTTGAAGACAATGAGGATCAAAGTGCCCAGGCCCTCTCATCCATGGGTAAATTTCTTTTACTTTCACTTGATTTCTCAACACACTTTCCCCAACAATTGTGCAACGTTAAGGCCTCCACCTCCATTACTCTGATGTCTGTGATCCCCGACACAGGAAGAGTGAAGTTATATTTGACTCTGAGATGGCATCTGCTTAAATCTTGTTTGGTATAAAATTGATGCTGACAAGTACCTACACCACTTGGAGAAAATTTGTGAGGCTATGTTTAGAAATTGCATTACTCTTATAGCCATTATTCTCAAAAGAGTCAGGAGAACTCTCAAAGTAGCCTAGTTGGCTGCAAACCGAAAACAGTTTGTTGAGTTGATTGCTTACTCAGATCTTTAATTTTGACCTGGGGGGAAAAGAGACAGAGTCCTGTTTTGACAAGGGCTTTGAAAACAGGTGCATAGTAGCAAAGTTGGTTGTGGGTAGGGGAAGAGGATGGATAGAAATGCTCCACGTATAAGTCACCCCACTTACGTCCAACTTTGTGAGGTGCTTGAGTTAACATAGAAAGCTGTCTGAACAAGATCCCTTGAAAATCTATAGGTGAATTTGGGTCTGTCTTTTCCTTCTGTGAGAACATTTTAATGGAAATGTCAGTACTTTTTAGGAAATATATGGAGATTGTCTTGCTAAAGTAGTGATCTTAGAAAACAAACAGACAACACGTTGGATCTGCTTTTGGCACATTGTTTTACCCTATCTCTGCTGAGGAAAGAATAGAACCTGGTTTAATGTGTGGGGATCCATAGTTGACTGAGATTTGGTTCTTTTTAGGTAATGCTACCTATTTGGCTCAAAAGGTTCAATTGCCTCCAAAATTCGTGTCTATAATATTTCACTTCTCTGGGTCTTAGAAAAGTGATAGAATGGGAAGGACTAGATGATGTAAACCTATCTCACCTTTCTTGTAAACAATGTCTAGCAAGTGTCCTTCTTGCACCGCCATGTGATCATGCATGACAATTCCAAAGCCATAGAGTTGCTTCCAAAACAAGCATGGACTGAGTCTAAAGCTGAATTCCCTCATGTCCAATCCATTGCTTTATTCAGAACTGCAAATTAAAATATATAAATGCTGCTTCTTTTATGTCACTTTATCACATGCTACTTGTTTGGGATGCTGAGAAGCTGATATTTACTTAAATATCATTCCTTTTATTCAGATGAAGGTTAAAATGTCGAATAATATACAAGGCATAATCTTCATAGAAACCAATTAAACTTCATGGAAGAGGCTGACATGACTGCCTCAAACCCAAAGTCTTATTCAGTGCTTTCTCACCAATTCTAAGAGAGCTCCTTTTTCTTCTTCAGAGGTTGTCGGAGTTAAGCTGTTGTTATTGGTTAGAATAAGCTGTTGTCTCTAGATTTGGCTGGCATGATTGAGGAAATGGCCAGTATGGTGTTCATCCTGATTTTCACAATGGATGCCTGATCTTGTGAGCAGATGCCAATCACTTTGGAGGAAGGAGCATAAACAAAACCTTGGTTGTGACAGTGGAGGATCTCTCCATCAAGGGTCTCCAAGCTCTGGAGTCATAGGATGTGACATGGGTAAGAGAGATGGTGGTAGAGGCCAGTGAAGCAAGGCTGCCCTATCTGAAGTGCTAGAAGTGGTTAGCACTGGGCCACTCCCCATCGAACCTCAAAATCCTTCCTCCTCATTGGAGTCTACTGTAAAGCAATTTGTTCCCAATACAAATGAGCTTTGCTTTTTGCTCTTTGCCCACTGTGTGAATATTCAACTCTGCCAATGGGAAATTTGGAAGACATATTTTCAAGTGTGATTGCTTGAAATATTTTCATGTGGGTCAATAATAAGATGGAAACAAAGCTCTTTAGAGGATCTAAATGCATAGCCACTCAGAGGAGCCATTTTGCGTGATTTATACTGGGTTTTATCCAAGGCTGTCACAGGCTCTAGAGATAATCATGCTGGGGCCCATGGTGATTGCATAATAAATATAGGTGAGGGTAATACTAGAAGCCATACATCACAAAGCAAACTCCTTATTATACTACCAAATATGTATATTTTTAATGAATCGCTAGAAAGAGGTTGCTCTGGTTACTTTTGTTATATTAGGATTTAGGCATATTCACCAGTGAGTGCACCCTGGAGAGATTTTTTTAGCCTCTACTTGAAGAAAAAAAAAAAAAAAAAAAAAGGCCTGGGAAAGAAATCGTCTATGCTGGCCTGGAGAAACTCTCACATGGCTAATGTAATTGGGGCACTGTCCCTTCAGTCTTTCTGTTCCCAGACTATCTAGTCTTAGGATGGTTCCTTACACTGCACTGCATCCTACCCCAGGGTGAACATCTCCACTTCACTTCTACACTCAGGCAGCCACTTTGCTCTTCCTCAACACGTTCTACTCTTCCTCTGCCATCAAATACTATTCCAAATCTTTCCAAGGCGAGGCACTCTCATTCAACCATTTCTACCTATGATTCTTTTTAAGGTATTATTAGTTTTTGTATGACTTTTCTATTGCTGCTGTGACAAGTTCACTTCAAAATTCAGCAGATTGCACAGAATTAGCCAAACTGCAAAGTCCAAGGGAGCAGCCCCAAAAGAACTGCCCTCACTTCAGACACCAGCCACAAGTTCACGAGTTCTCAAGATTGCTCTCACTTCCGATTAGCTGGCTGCAAATTTTGGGGTCCCCAATGACCACTCGGGTTTGATAATTCTTTAGAATGACTCACACTACTCACTGAAACCTATAATACTCGTGATTTATTACAGGACAGGAAAAGAATCCATGTTAGCATTATCCAAAAAGAGAGGGTCTGGGTGAGGGGATCTGAACACAGAACTTCTGGTGACTCTCTCCTAGTGGAGTCATGGACAGTGTCACATCCTCCAGGCCACACTATGTGTGACGATATGCACAAAGGATTGTCAACCAGGGATGCTCACCCAAGCCTTTTGTATCCATAGTTTCTTTTCCTTC
>NC_045448.1:85026375-85028685 GCF_002776525.5 Piliocolobus tephrosceles | reverse complement strand
TTTTTTTTTTTTTTTTTGACAGAGTCTTGCTCTGTGGTCCCGGCTGGAGTATAATGGCATGATCACAGCTCACTGCAGCCTGAAGTGATCCTCCCACCTCAGCCCCTCACCTCCACCTGCCAAGTAGCTGAGATCACAGGCAAGAGCCACCACATCTGTGTAATTTATATACATATATATATATATAAATGTAATATATATAATATTCTATATATGATTTTTTTGTAGAGACAGGGTTTTGCCATGTTGCCCAGGCTACAGCCACCTACCTTGGCCTCCCAAAGTGCTCAGCTTGCCGGTGTGAGCCACGATGCCTGTCTCTCCAGAATTTTTATTGGGATTCAAATACATACTTCCCATATGGCTGACCTTTAGTCTCTAGCTTCTCTCTGAGTTGAGCTAACATCTTTAGTGTCCACTTCCTCCAGACATTGAAATTGATGCAGTGTTGTCTAAAGCCCCCGTTATAGATCACTGTACTAGACTGTCTGGTGGAAAAAGTTCCCGGGAAAACAAAGACACTCTTACCAGACAGGATGGACATTCCAGGGGCCTAGAGATTACCACTTTATAGTCAAAGACAAAGAGCAGACTTATCTTTGCGTAGGGACAAATTCCTTACTATGTACAGCTTAAACAACACGAATGTAAAACATTTTATTGTTTTACAGTTCCGCAGGTCAGAAGTGTGACATGGGTCTCGATGGGCTAAAATCAAGGTATTGGTAGGATTGTGGTCTTTTTAGAGCCCCTAGGGGATGGTCTGTTTCCTGTTGATTCCAGTCCTTAGCAGAATTTGATTCCCGTGGGTATAGGACTGAGATCCTTGTTTTCTGACTGGCTGATAGAGACTGCCAGTGTTTCCCTCGTTCCTCCACCTTCAAAGACAGCAATGGCATGTTGAGCCCATCAATGCTTTAAATGTCTCTTTCTTCTTCTGCCTCGCCTTTCTGACCCAGACTGGAAAAATTCTCCAATTTTAAGGTCTGGATTTGTATCAACTGGATAATCCAGGATAATCTTTCCATCTCAGGATCCTTAATTTAATTATATCTGCACAATCCCTTTTGCCCTGTAGAAACATATTTATAGATCCTGGCAATTTGGATGTGGATGCCTTTGGAGACCAATACTCTGCTTACCACAGATACCAAACCTGAATTTTAAAATAAAGTTCGATTGCTTTATTTCAAATGAAATTTATCATAATATCAGGATTCCTATATCAATCCATAATATCAGGATTCCTAAGCTTTACCAGGGCCAAATGGAGAAATAATGCCAGGCAGGAAAGTTTTCATTACCCATCCTGTCTCCTACTTAAAAAGTTTCCTATTCTGAAGTAGAAAAAGCTGATGGTAATGACTTTGTTTTACTCTATCAATTCAACATCCATATGTATTAGGTTTCATAACTGACAATGATGAAGAAGTGGTCATGTGCTTAGCACCTTTGATTTTTCCCACTAAATCACTTATCACCAGAATAAAAGATATTCAGATCTTCATTTTATAGATCAGAAAACTGAATTTTAGGTGTATGCAGTACATTGTCTGCAATCACACAGTGGGTAAATGGTATCGCGGGGATTTAAACGTGGTTTTCTCTGACTCTAAGATGCTTCAAACTACAAAAGGCCATCTCTCCAATTTTACATCTATACCTCTGATTTTGTATCTACAGTGTTGACCTTTCTATCTTTTTATGCATATAATTTCCTTCTGCTTCAATTTCTGAGTACCTAGAAGCAGAAAATATGCATCTTGTCTATCTGCTGAGAAAATGTTAAGTGCACTTTAGATGTATATCCTGATTTTATAAAATATTATCTAATAATATCTTATTTGGGCAATAAAATTGCACAGTTAAGACATTTAAATAGGATTTAAAACCACAAAGTTTATTCTAATAAATATATATTAAGATATTGATATGTGTGTATATATAAAATAATTAATATATGTTAATCCCTAAATAGCAACTCAGGTGAGATCCTAGAGTATCTGTATACATTTTCCATTCAATCATCAATAATAAGAGGGTAGGTATTTTAATTTTTATTGTTTACCTTTGTAACTTGTATCTTTGCAATTGATTAATGTAAGGTAATTTCCAGAGCAAAATTGAGGTAATTATTAGTATCAGTTATGAATAGTTAATAGATCATTCTCATTATTGAAGATTTTGATTTCAATCATTTTCACCTGGTCAATCTTTACGTGGCCAGATCTCATACTCTACCTGTAAGTAGCTTAGCATACTGTTTCTTTCTTTCTTTCTTTCTTTCTTTCTTTCTTTCTTTCTTTCTTT
>NC_045448.1:84967256-85026365 GCF_002776525.5 Piliocolobus tephrosceles | reverse complement strand
CTTCCTTCCTTCCTTCCTTCCTTCCTTCCTTCCTTCCTTCCTTCCTTCCTTTCTTTCTTTCTTTCTTTTTTTTTTTTTGAGACGGAGTTTCGCTCTGTCACCCAGGCCAGAGTTCAGGGGCATAATCTCCGTTCACTTCAACCTCCGCTTCCTGGATTCAAGAGATTCTCCTTTCTCAGCCTCCCCGGTTGTTGGGATTACAGGCACCTGCCATCATGCCCGGCTAATTTTTGTATTTTTAGTAGAGATGGGGTTTCACCATGATAGCCAGGCTGGTCTCAATCTCCTGACCTTGTGATCTGCCTGCCTCAGCCTCCCAAAGTGCTAGGATCACAGGCATGAGCCACCGTGCCGGCCTTAGCATACTGTTTGTTTACTTCTTCAGTCACTTGTCTGGACTCCTCCTGTGCTACGAAACGGGGCCAAATTGCTGATGTGCATCTATCTACACAACAAATCTTTGCCTAGTGTTTCTAACTTTCTTTTTCCCTTCAAGGCCTTCCCTCACCCGGCCTCACTGACCCTCAGACCATTTTTGCCGGTGAAAAAGTTATATTCTCTTTTCAGCAACATATAATACATAACGGATATCAACTCCTAAAGTCTCCCTACTCATGCAAAATAGAAAATCAGAGCCAATGTCCTTCTCCTGTGAAAGTGATCACTTGGGAATAGCAAAGAACTGTAGAAATCTCCAAATCAAATTGTCTTTTTGGCTGGAGGACATCTGCTTCTTCGAAGGACACCTTTGGAAAAGTAGGATCTCTCAGTAGCTCCTCCTGGTGGCAAGTTCTAAATCTGTATGTTTTGTTGGAGCTCTCCTGTAAGGAATTGCTGCTCTCTAAGCCTCATGGGTTGTAGGGAAAGTTCGTCGTTTGTAGTTCTACTTCCTGAGTTTTTCTTTTTTTAAACTTTGAAGTCCCTGTAGAATGCTTTAGTGCTAGCTGTGATACCATGTAACTAATCCATGGATCCATTCTTGAAAGTTTCTTTTTAAAATTCCAGAGTTTCACAAGGAAGTAAACACGGCCATCTTAGCAGCTCATATTTTTCTTCTCCCTTATTTCATTTCCACCTGTTGCTAGGGAGAGCTCAGATCTACTTATTCCCTGGCTGGGATGACTATTCATTTCCTTATGTAACAAATATCATTTACCTCCTTTGCACCAGTCACTGTTCTAAGAATTGGGAAATACAGAATTTAACCAAAAAAGGAAAAAAAAAAAAAGCCTGCTTACATCAAACTTGTTTTCAAGTGGGAAAGAGATATATAAAACAAATACATAAAATACATACGATGATAGATGGTAAATTACAGCATTGTAGATTGGGTATGGGTGCATATTCTTCAGGCCCGCCTCATCCTGTCTCTTGGGAGAATGTCTGAATTCAAGTTATTGGGTATAGTGAACACTGCCAGTTGCTATCTGATATTCCTGCTCCCTTGTTTATTATTAACAGAATCCTGATTTTTCTCTGGGTAATCCCATACTTATTTCCCAGATTTCCTTGCAGCTAAGGGAGGCAATGCAATTCACTTCTAGCCGTGCAATATAGGCAAACATTCCTGGACTGGTTGTCCCTTCTCCAATCCCAGAGTCAAAGACTTTAGAGGAAAAGGCTCTCTATTTATTGCCCTTCTGTTATATTACTATGGAAAATGCAGACAGAGTTCCTGGGGTTGCAGGGGTCACCTTTGCAATCAGAAGAAAAGCATGTTCTAAGGATGGCAGAGCAGGAAAATGGAACCCAGAAGCCATACCCACCTTAACTGCCTGCTTATCTGAACACTACCACACAGAACGGGCTCTGTCCACACTGTAGCTACAGTTGGACCAATTCTAAAGGCTGTAGCAGAATCCTAAGGGCTCCAATATGAAGAAGGCCCTCAGGAATTATGTAACCCTTCAACACTCTATTTTTTATTAATCCTTCCTTGGTTTATTCATAGTAGTAAGGTTACAATTACATGCAGCATAACATAATCTTGAATGACTCACTTCGGGAATTAATAACAGCCATACTTTCTCTTTAATCTAAAGAGGTTTCTCTTTAATCTACTTTTCTCTCAGGATCCAGACATATATATTCAAGTTGAGTCCTAGGACAATTCTAGTATCTCACATGGCAGCTATAAAAGTGGGCTACAATAGTGACTCTACTAGTGTGATTTATCTGTCAAGTTTCTTTCTTGCCAAACCAATACCTTCTAGAGAACTCAAAATGTTCAGAAGAGAGAATTTAAGAAGAAATGATATTGGAAATATTAGGCTTTAAGTAAACCATTAGAGCAAAATGCAAGGAGTGGCTGTTCCTCAAGCCCATATCAAAGTACTCACGCATCTGTGAAGCCTAGTTCCTAGTATCTCTAGAATCTTTCTCCATTGCCACCTAACTGATTCATACTGTCTAATAAATATGTAGTATATTTGTATTTTTTGTGTCATTATATGCCCAATGGCAGAAATAGATTCTCTTGTAGTTTCTTACTAACAAACCAAAGCACCAATATTTTAAGAGATTATATTGTATAAGTGTATGTATTAATCTTTAGTTGACTGGGATAAAAACTCATCTAATTAGATTGGATGCAAGTAGCACACACAACACACATTGTTATCAAAGGAGCCTATTGTGTTTAATGTTCATGTATGCTAAACATTGCATTGTCAAATAATATATGGTTCCAATAGCAATGAGAAGGAACATTGCTTTTAGTTGCAAGCCTATTAGTAAAATTAAAATACATCAGCAAAAGCTGTTGGATACCTGTGTGAGAAAATTAAGTTTATGGCAAAATAACTGTTTAACATTTGCCATACCCTATTCAAATCTACATTCCAGAAGAGGTAAGTGAGCATTTTAAAGATCCTACTCAGGAATACAAACCTCAGAGGAGGCGCAAGCAGGCACTTCAATATCACTGTCTCAATATGCACTAGCCTCTTGCTACTCAGAGTGTGGTCTAGAGACTAAAAGCATGGACATTATCATATACATTAGAAATGCAGAATTTCAGGTCCACAACCCAGACCTTATGAGTCTGTATTTTAACAAGACCCCCAGAGGATTCTGTAAACATTTAATTTGGGGAGCACTGTACTAGACAGTTTTTGATTAGCATAAGAGATATTAGAAATCATACTTGCATTGGTGAAATGAGTAATGACCAAACATAATTGATTAAAAATATTGCAGCTTTTGATGTGGCACCAGAAAAATCAATCTAGAACTCATTTGGTCTATTGCCCCAAACTTAACAGAAGATTTTGGCACCTTATCTAACTACAAGTTTAGCTGGACCTCCTGTCAATCTACTGTACCATCCACATTTGCTTTGGAATAAAACTTTCATGAATGGTGCTTGTGATTGTTGATGATGACAAAGAATGAGGATGTCATATGAGTGCTTTTGTACTTGCCTGATAGTAAATGTTTGTATGTATTTATAAGTTTGTGTCTGGGCCTTCTTACATTATAACATTATAGCATGCCACCTGGTAGCAAGCACATTAATCATCGGGGGCTTTGACATTCACCAGAAAGAATCTTGTAGAAAGACCAGATTAGTTTGGGACAGTTTATAACAGAGACTTGGAAGCTACATAAGCCTACAATTTCTCTTCACTTTTTTTTTAACTGGTGATCTTGGCATACAGACTTGTCTCATGGGCTGAGACTATTTCGTATTTGAAGCAAACCTCCAGTCCAGGTCAGATTAGACTATAAATAATGATTTTCTGTTCTGAATGCTGCTGATGGGATTAAAAGTTCATTTCTAAAAATGCAACCTGGCCTTGATTGCTATGCATCTTCAAGGAATCATGTTAATTTCCAACAGATGGCACAAATAACCTTGTGCACTTTATAGATTATTTCTGCAACACTCTCTTACTTCGTCATTCTCAGATGAGGGATCAACTCTGTTTCTTTACACATCTTTAATTTTATTTTAAAGTAGCATAATAAAGCCTAACCTATGGCCTTTCTACAATCTTTGGGTCTATTTCCTAAACCTCAAAGTGCGTTTCATTTGCTGACTGGCTTGTTGGGTCCCAATAGTTAAATCTATCCATAGTGTTCATGGTTTTCTGTAGAGAGAGTTGAGAAAATAAATCGTTGCTACTTTAATTGCAAAAGAGCTGATAGGCAGAGGAAAATCTGAAAGTTAAAGTCATTTTTTAAAAGAGAGCACTGGAAGTAATTTTCTTGTAGGTTATGATGGCCTGTTTCAAACAGGATACTGTACTGATAATTTAGCAAATAGTACTTTTAGGATCCCTGCTGCAGCCAGGGAGTTGAGAGAAATATTACCTTGGGAAGGCAGATCAACTTTAGGGTCCTGTCAGTATTTTCCTCCCTCAGATCAGGGTAGGAAATAGAAACGGCTTCCTGAAGACAAATAAGATAGTAGTAGCTCTTAGGATAATGGGTGGATAACTCCATACTATCCCTCAGAGTTGGCAAAACAAGACCGTTTTTGCTTCCACAATTGAAAAGGGAAATTGCACAGTTCTTGGAGTATGGATGGTTAAGGTCAGATTGCCCTAAGAGGTGTGAGCTTCACAATTCAAGTCAAGGGTGTTGTTGATGTCAAGAGAGGTCACAAAGGACCACAGTGAGGACGAGTAAGGCATCTTCTAGGGTTGTCATGTTGCCTCTGTTGGACGATGGACACTGAGCTTTTAACTGCACTATGAAGAGGCATTGAGAACTGGTGAGAGTATGCAAAGTTAACCCCAGTGATCTCTCCTTTTGGTTGTGGAATCTTCTTCATCTTCATGCTTCTTAGTTCACACGTATTGTCTTCTACATTTGGCTTACTCATATTACATCATAGATCAAGATTTGAATGGTACAATTTTTATTTCTAACACTAATGCTAATGATTATCATAGTGCTCTGGCCTATGCCTCTCCTTTTGAACTTTAACCCATATATTAGATTATATTTAGATACCACTGTAGGGCTTTGAACTCCAAATGCTAAGAATATTCATTTAATTAGTATTTATTGAAATTGCGACATATGTTAGGCACCGTGTAAATACTGGATTCGTTCTACTGCATCTTCCATCCTCAGACCCCAGTCTAGGTCTTCTTAAATCATCTTCAATCTGAGCACTAACATCCATCCAACATCGAAGTCACAGAACATTGACGTCTTCTTCTTCCATATTTTCCCCGAGCTAATCATGTCACTATGTCCTGAAAATTCTACCTCCTAAACTTGTACCTCCAATCTACTTCAACCGGCTTATTACAGGCCTCCATTCTTCCTCACTTGGTTGATTGAAGTAACCTGCAATAGTATATTTACCTCCAGTATGGACTTTTTCCAATTCAGTGAGTTTCAAGCTGTTCATGCACAAAATTCACCTAGAGCAATATGAAAAATGAAAATCTCTAGTCATCATCTCAAACTAAGTCAGAGATGCTGAAAGTTGAAGTCAATTTTTTTGAAGCAAGCACTGGAAGTAATTCTCCCATAGGATGTGAAAGTCTACATTTGGGAGAGTCTGTCTTATCATTGATAGGGTTATCTTTCTCAAAGGAAAATGTTATTCCATTCATACCTTATATGACACCTTCTGTAAATTTCTTAAGAGACTTCACTTTTTCTTTTCTTTTCCCTTTTTTTCCTTTTCTCTTCTTATCTTTTATAGTAAACAAATAATTTTTGTCTTGTCCCTGCCAAATCCATGAGCCTTATTATTTTTCCCTCTTACTCTCTGTTCTGTTCTCTCACACTCTAAACCACTATTCTCAAATTTTGCTCTGCGTTGGAATCACCTAAGGAACTTTAAAAATTACTGACGACTGGGTCCTACCTTAGAAATTCTGATTTAATTGGTATGGAATACTGGCTAAGCAATGAAATTTTTAAAGCTCCCTAGGTGATTCTAATATGCAGCAAAATTTGAGAATCACTCCTCTCTATGTAAGTATTTTTTCAAACTGTATGCATATTGGAATTACCTGTTGAATTTTAAAAACTACTTATTCCTATGCCCTAACTCCAGATATTGTGATTTAATTTGTCTTGAGGTGTGCTCTGATTATTGAAAATATTAAAGGTTTCTCAGGTGATTTCAAGTTGCCAAAGAGTTTGGGAGCCAGGCTATACACCATGTCACCATGGTGAAGCATTTTTATTGTCTAAGTACCGCAAAATCCATTACCATTCAGTTACTTCATTTAAGCTGTGTATTTTCTGTCAGGATGGTTTAGTTATTGTTTCATTTCTCAGGATCTGTTATTTTCTGTTTCTTTTCTTTTCTTTTTTTTTTTTTTTCCATATGACTCTGCCTTACCCAGTCACAGTTAACTGGACTAAGTGGACCTCTGACTTAAGCTAGCAAATTCTTCTGTGAAATTTGAAATTTGAATGCAGGGATTGAATTAGTTAGCAATGGGGAGTCCAGATGTAAAATGAATATATTCAGGACTGGAGTTGGTGCCAAAGCACGCCAATGAGTTTTCTGGACCAAACTTACCAGGAAGCAGAGAAAGGAAAGATACTAGAAAAATCAGGACAGTGGAGTAGGTGTGCAAACAGAATTAGATTTAGCTCCTGGGGTCCATGTGAGTAGTGGGAGAGTAGATAATAGCATTCAGTTTTCTATGAGGTTCTCTCTACTTGCTACAGGGCCACCTGGATTCACCTCTACCTTTCCAATAACTTCCTTTTTGTTGGGATTTGTTTAAGTGAATTTTTGTTTCTTGCAGGCAAGAGATTACCAAACAGAATGCTGAGGTAACTTCTACTCCTTCCCTTCCTTCAGCTAAATTTTACACAGCATTTAAGATCTTCTAATGGATTTTTAATTTCATTGATTTCTGCTCTTATCTTTATTGTATCTTCCTTCTGCTTACTGTGGGTTTATTTTGCTCTTGTTTTTTTGCTACGTTTTTGAGGTAGAAGCTTAGATTATTTATGTGAAACTTTTCCTTTCCAATGTATTTGTTTACTACTACAAATTTCACTTTTAGCACTGCTTTATCTGTTTCCCACAAATTGTAGTAACATGTATGTGTATGTTATGTATGTATATGTGTAGGTTGTGATATGTATGTTAATTCAGCTCAGTGTAGATTTTTATTTTTCTTAAGTCTTCTTCTTTGACCCATGAATCACCTACAAGTGTGTTGTTTAGCTCCCAACTATTTGAAGGTTTTCCTATCTTTCTGTTTTTGATTTCTAGTTTGACTCATTGTAGTCAGAGAATGCACTCCATATGGTTTCAATTCTTTTAATTTTTTAGGTTTATTTTACTGCCCAGGATGTGCTAAGGGCTTGTAAAAGTAACATGTATTCTACTGTTGTTGGGTGAAGAGTCCTGTAAATGTTAATTAGATACTTTCTGGTGTTGTGGAGTTGATATGCTTTAAGATTTTCTATACAGTCATTGTAGCAATTGCTGAAAAAGGGATGTTGAAGTATTTCACTATGACTATGAATTTGTCTATTTCTCCTTTTAGTTCTTTTTGTTATTGCTTTGCTCCTTTTACAGTTCAGTTGTTTGCTGCATACATGTTTAGGATTGCTATATTGTCTTAGTATATTATATCATGAACTGTCTTCCTCTGTTTCTGGTAATTTTTGTTTATTTGATGTTAATATAACCACTCCTGCTTTACTTTAATTACTTTTCACATGATATATCTTTTTACATTTATTTCTATTTTACCTACCTATATGGTTATATTTGAAGTGAGCTTTTTGTAGACAAAATACAATTGAGTCAGGTTTTAAATCCACTCTCTCAAACTCACTGTAGAAATCTTTTAATTTGTCTATTTAGACCACATACATGTCTTGTAATTATTGACATACTAGAGCTTGTCTGCCATTTTACTTTTTGTTTCTTTTTTCCTTTTCGTTTAATTCTGCATCATTCCTTGAGTTATTTGACCATTTTTAAAAATTTCATTTTGGTTGGGTGCATTGGCTCACACCTGTAATCCCAGCACTTTAGGAGGCTGAGGCGGGTGAATCGTCTGAGGTTAGGAGTTCCAAATCAGCCTGGCCAACGTGGTGAAATCCTGTCTCTATTAAAAATACAAAAATTAGCTGGATGTGGTGGCAGGCACCTGTAATCCCAGCTACTCGGGAGGCTGCGGCAGGAGAATAGCTTGAAGCTAGGAGGTGGAGGTTGCAGTGAGCCGAGATCATGTCATTGCACTCCAGCCTGGGCGACAAGAGTGAAACTCCATCTCAAAATAATAATAATAATTTCATTTTGTTTTAACTATAGTTTTTACAAATATATTTGAGATATAATTCACATACCATAAAATTTATCACTTAAAAGTTTATAATTCAATGGTTTTAGTATATTTACAATGTTTTGCACCACTATCTAATTCTAGAATGTTTTAATCATGTTCAAAAGAAATTGAACACCCATTATCAGTCACTTCCATTTTTCCCTCCATCTAGCACCTGGCAACCTCTAATCTGTTTTCTCTCTGTATGGATTGGCCTATTTTGTGTTTTTGTACAGATAAAATTATATAATACATGCCCATCTGACTGTGAGTGATTTTATTTAACATAATGTTTTCAAAGTTCATCTAAGCTGTAGTATGAATTAGCCCATCATTCATTTTATAGGGATGAATAATATTACATTACATGGATATGCCACATTTTATTTATCACTTCATCAGTTGATACACATTTGTGTTGTTCCCAGTTTGGGGCTATGATGAAAAACGCTGCTATGAACATTTGTGTGCAAGTTTTCATGGGGACATGTGTAGTTCATTCTCTTGAATTAATAGAATTGTTGGGTCATATGGCAAGTCTATGTTTAACTTTTTGGGGAACTCTCAAAAGGTTCTCCACAAAAGCTGCACTGTTCTGTATCACCACTACCCACTGGCAATGTGTGAGGGTCCAAATTTCTCTACATTCTCACCCACACTTGCCATTATCTGATTATCTGTTTTTTTATTTCAGTTATTGTAGCTTTCAATCTCAGAATTTCTATTTAGTTCATCTTTAATAATTTATATCTCCTTAGTAATATTTGTCATTTGTTGAGATATCATTCTCTTACTTCTTTCTACATAGTTTATAGTAGTTCATTGAACATATTTAAAATAGCTGATATAAAGTCTTTGGCTAGTAATTCCAATGTCTGGTCTACCTCAGGATAGTTCTATATTTTCTGAGTAGGGGCCACACTTTGTTGCTACTTTGTGGCATGTGAAATATTTTGTTGTTGTTGTTAAAAACCTGACGTTTTAAATAATATAATGTACCAGCTCTGGAGATCAGATACTCCCATTTTCCCAAGATTTGTGGTTATTGCAGTATGTTGGTATTGCTGCTGGTTTTTGTTGTTTGTTTAGTGCTTTTTATGAACTAATTATATAAAATATGTACTTCTGTCATATATGGCCACTGAAGGTTATGCTCAGTTAGTTTGGTGGTCAGATAGTGATTGGAAAGATATTTTCTTAAATAACTAGAACTGATAAGTCTTCAAGTCTTTGCCAAGGAGCTTTGTCAATGTGTTGGTGCATAATTTCAAAACACAGCTAAGCAATTTACAACTGTATTTTAGCCTTCACTTCCTTCTGGCACAGAGCTTCAAGATTAAACAGAAGTGAGAGTTCAGGGCTTTCTTAGGTCTTTTGTAAGCAAATGCATAGGCCTGGGTATGTGAATATCTCTAGGTAAGTGTTGGCCATTTAGATAGAAAAATATTGGTGTGTAAATAATTTTTGTTGTTATTCTTTGCACCAAGTTATTATACTTGTTATAATTAATGATGCTGGTTACATATCATTGTTACCCAAAGGCCATAGTTTACATTAGGGTTCACTCTTCGTTCTGCACATTCTGTCTTTGGTAAGTATATAGTGACCTGTATCTACCATTCATTTTGTAAAACAGTTTTACTGGCTGAAAACTTTCTGTGTTTTGCCTTCTCATCGCCCCCTTCCTCCCTCCAACCTCTGACAACCACTAAGCTTTTCACTGTCACTATAGTTTTTTCTTTTCCAGGATGTCCTAAAGTTAGAATCATTCAGTATGTGGATTTTTCAGATTGGTTTCTTTGATTTAGTAATGTGCATTATATTTCCTCCATGATTTTTCATGGCTTGATAGGCCATTTATTTTTACCTTTGAATAATATTTTATTGACTGGATGTACCATATTTCATTTTTCCATTCACCGACTGAGGACATCTTGGTTGCTTCCAAGTTTTGGCAATTGTGAATAAATATACTATAAACATTGTGTGCAAGTTTTTACATGAACATGTTTTCATCTCCTTTGGGTAAATATTGAGAAGCATGATTGCTAGATTGTATGGTAAGAATGTGTTTAGTTTTGTAAGAAATCTCCAAACTGTTCGATAAAGTGATTGAACAATTTTGCATTTCTACCAGCAATGAATGAGAGTTCTTGTTGAACAGTCTCACCAACACTTGGTGTTGTCAGTATTTTGGATTTGGGTTATTTTAATAGGTGTATAGTGGAACCTTGTTTTGATTTGCAATTCACTAATGCTATATGATGTTAAACATCTTTTTATGTGTTTACTTGCCATCTGTATACCTTCTTTGAAAAGGTATCTGTGCAAGTCATTCACCTCATTTTAATTTAGATTTTTTTATTGTTGATTTTTTGGGAGGTTTTTGTGCATTTTAGATAACAGTTCTTTATCAAATGTGACTTTTGCAAATTTTTTTTTAGTTTGTGGTTTATCTTCTCATTTCTATGACATTGTCTTTTACAGAGTAGAATTTTCTAATTTTAACAAAGTCTAGCTTATCAATTATTTCTTTAATGGATCATACCTATGGTGTCATATCTAAAATGATATTTTTATACTCAAGGTTGTTATATTAAACCATACCCATAGAGTTTATAATATGTTATCTTCTAGAAGTTTTGTAGTTTTACATTTTACACTTAGATCTATTTTACATTTTGAGTTGATTTTTGTGAAAGGCATGAGATGTGTGTCTAGATTCTTTTGTTGTTGTTGTGGTTGTTGCATGTAGATGTCCAGTTTTTCTAACTGTTCAAAAGACAGTCAACTTTGCTCCAGTATATTGCATTTGCATCTTTGTCAAAGCTCAGTTAACTATATTTATTTGGATCTATTTCTGGGCTCTCTATTCTGTTACGTTCATCTGTCTACACTTTGCCAATGATACATTGTCTTGATTACTATAGCCTTACAGTAAGTCTTAAGTCAGGTGGTGTCAGAACTTTATTCGTATACATTGTGTTGGCTATTCAGGGTCTTTTGTCTCTCCACTTAAACCTTAGAATTAGTTATCAGTATCCACAAAATAACTTTTGATTGGGGTTGCAGTGAATGTATAGACAAAGTTGGAATTGGCAGGTATTAGCTTGTATACATTAACCTTATATCCTGTAACCTTGCGATAAGTGCTTATTAGTTCCAGGAAGTTTTTGTTTATTGTTTTGATCCTTATTTTTATTTTCTTAGCCTGGCTAAAGGCTTATTGATTTTATTGATCTTTTCAAAGAATCAGCTTTTGGTTTCACTGATTTTTTTTGTTATTGATTTCCTGTTTTCAATTTTATCGATTTCTCCTCTAATTTTTATTATGTCTTTTCTTTGGCTCATTTTGGGTTTAATTTGCTCTTTTTTCCCTAGTTTCCTAAGGTGGAAGATTAGATTATGCATCTTTCTTCTTTCCTAATATACACATTGAATGCTAACGATTTTTCTCTAAGCCGTCTTTTCATTAGATCCCATGTATTTTGATCAGTTAGAATATCATTTTCAAATTTAGTTTGAAATATGTTAAAATTTTTCTTGAGATCTCTTCTTTGACCCATATGTTATTTAGACATGTGTTGCTTAATCTCCAATTATTTGGGGATTTTTCAGCTATATTTATGTTATTTATTTCTAGTTTAAGTCTATTGAGGCCTGAGAGTACTTTTTGTATGATTTCTTTGTATGATTTATTTTCGGATTTTTAAGTATTTTATGATCCAGAATATTACCTATTTTGGTGAATGTTCCAGGTGAACTTAAGAAGAAAGTGTACTCTGCTGTTGTTGAATAAAGTAGTCTATAGAAGTTGATTATATCTAGTTGATTGACAGTGTTGTTGAGTATTGTTCAACTATCTTTACTGATTTTCTGTCTGCTATATCAATCCATTTCTGATAGAGAGGTATTGAAATTTTCAACTATTTTTTTTTTTTTTTTTTTTTTTTTTGAGACAGAGTCTCACTCTGTCGCCTAGGCTGGAGTGCAGTGGTGCCATCTTGGCTCACTGAAATCTAAGCTCTGTCTCCTGGGTTCATGCCATTCTCCTGCCTCAGCCTCCTGAGTAGCTGGGACTATAGGCGCTCGCCACCACGCCCGGCAAATGTTTTGTGTTTTTAGTAGAGACGGGTTTCACCGTGTTAGCAAGGATGGTCTCAATCTCCTGACCTTGTGATCTGCCCGCCTCTGCCTCCCAAAGTGCTGGGAGTACAGGTGTGAGACACAGCACCTGGCCAAAATCTTCAACTTATTAATATAACAGTGGATCCATCTATTTATCTTTATTCTATCAATTTTTTAAATTGACACATAACAACTGTACATATTTGTGGGGAATAAAGTAATGTTGACATACATAGAATGTATAGTGATAAGATCAGGATATTCATCATCTCAAACATTTGCCATTTCTTTGTGTTGGGGAGATTCAATATCCTCCTTCTAACTATTTGAATCTATAGCAGTCCTATAGTCATCCTACAGTGCTATAGAACACTAAGAATCTATTCCTCTTTTTCAGCTGTCCTTTAATAAATATTTCCTATCTGCCACTTCTCTAGTATCTACTAGAGTATTGAGTAGAGTATCTACCCTAGTATCTTCTGTTCTACTTTTTATTTCTATGAGCTCAACTTATCTTTAGCTTTCACATATAACTGAGAACATACAGTGTTAACTTTCTGATTTTGGCTTATTTTACTTAACATCATGTCATCCAGTTGCATTTATGTTGCTGTGAATGACAAAATCTTATTTTTCCTTATGGTTGAATAGTTTTCCATTGTGTATAGGCATCACCTTTTTCAGCTTTTATTTCAGATTCAAGGAGTACATATGTAGGTTTGTTGCATGTGTATATAGTGTTATGCTGAGGTTTGGCGTAGATTGACAACATCACCCTCGAAAGTGAGCATAGTATGCAATAGTTTTCAACCTATGCCTGCCTCTCTCTCTCCTTCCTCCGGTTGTCTCCAGGATCTATTGTTCTCATTTTTATGTCCATGTGTACCCAGTGTGTAGCTCTCACTTATAAGTCAGAACATGTGTATGCTCCTGTAACACATTTTATTAGTTTGTCTGTTGTTGGACACTTAGGTTGATTCCACATCTTAGCTATTGTGAATAATACTGCAATAAACATGGGATGCAGATGTCTCTTGGATATACTCATTTTCTTTCCTTTGAATAAATACCCAGTACTGGAATTGCTGGATCATCTGGTAGTTCTACTTCTAGTTTTCTGTGAAACTTCCATACTGTTCTTCAGAGTGACTATACTAGTTTACATTCCCACCAACAGTGTATAAAAGTTCCTTTTTCTCTTCATCCTTGCCAGTATTTGCTGTTTCTTTTTTGTCTGTTTGATAATGGCCATCCTAACTGGGGTGAGATTATGCCTCATTATGGTTTTTATTTGCATTTCCCTGATGATTAGTGATGTTGAGCATTTTTTCATATATGTATTGGTCATTTGTATGTGTTCTTTTGAGAAATGTTTGTTCAGATCATTTGCCTATTTTAAAATTAGATTGTTTGCTTTTTGCTGTTGAGATGTCTGAGATACTTGTATAGTGTGGCTATTAATCCCCTGTCAGATGAGTAGTTTACAAATATTTTCTCCCATTCTGTAGGTTATCTCCACTTTGTTGACTGTTTTCCTATGCTGTATAGAAGCTTTTGAGTTTGATATAATCCCATTTGTTTATTTTTGTTCTTATTGCTTGTACTTTTGAGGTCTTATTCATAACTTCTTTTCCCAGATCAATGTCTTGAAGCATTTTCCCTCTGTTTGCTTCTAGTAGGTTTATAGTTTTAGGTCTTACATTTAGGACATTGATTCATTTTGAATTGATTTTTGTATATAGAGAGGGGTGGGGGTCTAGTTTCATTCTTCAGCATATAGATATCCAGTTTTCCCAGCACCATTTATCAAAGAGGTGTCCTTTCCCCAATCTATATTCTTGGTGCCCTTGTCAAAAATCAGTTGGCTGTAGTTATATGGATTAATTTCTGGGTTCTCTATTCTGTTCCAGTGGTCTGTTTTTGTTTTTATGCCAGTACCATGCAGCTTTGGTTACCATAGCTTTGTAGTATATTTTGAAGTCTGGTATTTTGATGCTATTAGCTTTGTTCTTTTTTCTCAGAATTGCTTTGGTTATTCAGTGTCTTTTAGAGGTTCCATACAAATTTTATAGAATAGAATAAATTTCTGTGTGGATGTCATTGCTATTTTGATAAAGATTGCATTGAATCTGTAGATTGCTTTGGGTAGTAATCATTTTAACAATGTTATTTCTTCTGGTCCATGAACATTGGATGTTTTTTCATTTGTTTATATCCTCTTCAATTTCTTTTCTCACTGTTTTATCATTTTGCTTATAGAGGTCTTTCACCTCTGTTAAATTTGTTCCAAAGTGTTTTAATTTTTCGTAGCTACTGTAAATGTGGTTGCCTTCTTGATTTATTTTTCAGCTAGTTCACGGTTTGTATAGAAATGCCAAGAATTTTGTATGCTGGGTTTGTTTTCTCCAACTTTACTGAATTCATTGATCAGTTCTAAGAATTTTTTTGTAGAGTCTTTAAGTTTTTCTTTATATGAGATGATATTGTCTGCAGACAGACTTCCTTCTTTCCAATTTGTATGCCCTTTATTTTGTTCTCTTGCCTAATTTCTCCAGCTAAAACTTCCAGTACTGTGTTGAATAAGCATGGTGAAAGTGGGCATCTTTATCTTGTTCCAGTTCTTACAGAAAACGATTTCAGTTTTTCTGCAATTGGTATGATGTTAGCTGTGGTTTGTCATACATGGTTTTTACTATGTTGAGTATTTTCACACCATACCTAATTTATTGAGAGTTTTTACCACTAAGTGATGTTGAATTTTATCAAATGCTTTTTCTGCATCTATTCAGATGATCATATGGTTTTTGTCCTTCATACTATTAATGTGATGTATTATGTTTATTGATTTGCATACATTAAACTACCTTTGCATTCCTGGGATAAATCCTACTCGATCCTGGTATATTATCTTTTTCAGTGTGTTCGCTCACATATTTTAACGCTCAACTGTTAGATGTTTACATGTTAATGACTACTATGTCTTCTTAAAGAATTGAAGAATTGTTTTCAGTTTGTAAAACCCTTTTTAGCCCCGATAAATTTCCTTACTCTGAAGTCATCTCTCTCTGAATTTAATATAACTATTCCTACTTTCTTTTCATTAGTGCAGCATGGTCTGTATTTCTCCATTCATTTCTTTGTATTTATGTGTCTTTGTATTTAAAGATTTCTTGTAGACAACATATAAATGAGCCTTGTTTTTTGATCCACTGTAATAATATATGTTTTTTAATTTGTGCACTTAGACCATTGGGGTTCAAAATGATTACTGATATAGCTGAATTAATATCTGTTGCCCTTATTCTTTATTCCTCTTTATCTGCTTTTTTGTGGTTTTGATTAGACATTTTATATAATTCCATTTCTTCTCCTTTTAAAGCATATCAGTTTACTTTTCTTTTTATTTTTTTAGTGGTTGCCCTAGAGTATGCAGTATACATTTACAACTAAGCTAAGACCACTTTCAAATAAAATAGTACCAGTTCACTGGTAGTGTGAGTACTTCATAATAATATTTTTTCAAAATCTGTATTCCTCCCTCTCATTCCTTGTATCATTTCATGTCATTCATTTTACTTATAGATAAGTATACATACACTCACACACATACACATGCACACAAACATATGTACCTCAACACATATACTTAAATACATTGTTGCTATTATTATTTTGAACATACTGATATCTTATGTCTGTTAGATCAATTAAGAATAAAAAATATAAAAGTTGATTTAATCCTCACTATTTTTGATGCTTTTTCTTTCTTTATGCAGGTCCCAGTTTCTGATCTTTATATCATTATTATTATTACTGTTTTTGAGACAGAGTCTCACTCTGTTGCCCAGGTTGGAGTGTAGTGGTGCTCATTGCAACCTCCACCTCCAAGGTTCAAGCAATTCTCTTGCCTCAGCCTCCATAGTAGCTGGGATTACAGGCACACACCACTATGCCTCACTAATTTTTTTGTGCTTTTAGAAGAGACAGGGTTTCCCCATGTTGGCCAGGCTGGTCTTGAACTCTGATTTCAGGTGATCCATGTGCCTTGGCCTCCCAAAGTGCTGGGATTACAAGTGTGAGCCACCATGCCTGGCCTCTGGTCTTTATTTTTTTCCATCTCCCTGAAAAACTTCTTGAATATTTTTTTGCCAGGCAGGTCTACTGGCAAGAAATTCTCTCAATTTTTAATTTTTGAAGGCAATTTCACAGGGTACAGAATTCTAAATTGGTGTTTTGGTTGCTTGTTTGGTTTTTTTCTTTCAACAGTTTAAATACTTCACTGGGCTCTCTTCTTGCTTGCATGGTTTCTAAGAAGTCAGATGTATTTATTATCTTTGCTCCTCTATAGGTAAGGTACTTTTTCCCCTCTGGATTCTTTAAAGATTTATTCTTTCATCTTTGATTTTCTATAGTTTAAATATGATATGCCAAGATATTTGTTTTTTTGGTTGCTTGTAGTATTTACCCAACTTGGTGTTCTTTGAGTGTCCTAGATTTGTGGTTTGGTGTCTGACACTAATTTGGGGGCAGTTCTCAGTCATTATATTTTTAAATATTCCTTCTGTTTTTTTAATCTCTTTCTTCTCCTTTGGTAGTCCCATGAAGCATATGTTATACCTTTTTTAGTTTTCCCACAGTTCCTTGATATTTTGTCCTTTTTTAGTCTTGCTTCTCTTTGCTTTTTAGTTTTATAAGTTTCTATTGTTATATCCTGAAGCTCCGAGATTCTTTCCTCAGCTGTGTTCAGTCTACTTATGAGCCCATCGAAGGCATTCTTCATTTCTGTTAAAGTGGTTTTGATTTCTAGCATTTCTTTTTTATTCTTTCCTAGAATTTTTATCTTTTTGCTTACATTATCTATCTGTTCTTGCTTGTTGTCTATTTATTTTTTCCACTAAAGACTGTAGCACATTAATCATCGTCTGTTAAAATTATTTTTTGGTATAATAATTCTAATATTCCTACCATATCTGAATCTCATTTTGATGCTTGTTCAGTCTCTTCTCACTGTTTTTTTTTTTTTTTTTTTTTTTTGCCTTTTAGTATGCCTTGTAATTTTTTGTTGTAAGGCAAACATGGCATACTGGGTAAAAGGAATGGCAATACATAGGCCATTAGTGTGTGGGGGAAAGGAGGGTATTTTTAGTTCTATACATATCAGGTCTCTCTTATTAGGTCTCAGTCTTTTGTTTAGTCTGTGCCCCTGAACTGTGTACTACACCAGTACTTCTCAGTCTTTCCCCACATCCCACCTAGGAGGGAGAGGATAGCTGGAGTGGACTGGAGTTACGTAGTTTCCTTTTTTTATGTGGAAGTCTAGAGAAAGCTAGAATTGGGTATTTCCTTTACCTCAGGTATATTAAGCTCTGGTAAAATAGATTCTGCTGATACTAGGCCTTGTTAGAATAGAATTTTCTGGCATATTTCCAAATTATTTTTTAGCAAAGTTTTTTCTCCATCCCTTGACAGAAACATGAATGGATTGTTTTTCTGATATTTACTATTAGGACCTGGTAGATCTCCTAGAGGTAAAACACCCAAAAGTGTGGGTTCCCTCTTATGACTGAGTCCCCTGGAGTTTTTATCTCTTGGAATTGTCCACACTGAGCCTCCAGCAATTCTTCAATTATAGTTTAGGTTTTCTTACCCTAGCACTGGTTCCTGTAGAAGTTTCTGCTTGTGGGTTTCTGTTCTGGTCAATTGTGATATTTTGGTATCTGTCTTTCTTCAATTTTGGGAGTAGTATTTTGCCCTCTGACCTCATTTCTCTGATTAATTTGAAAGAGGTGTTGATTTTTCAGTTTGTTCATCATTGTATTTGTTTTGTAGGACTAAATAACAACTTCCAAGCTTCCTGTATGCCAGACCAGAAACCAGAAGTCTCTGTTGGAGTTTTTCAAAGTTCCCTATGAACATCTCATTCTCTAGATTTTCTTTTAAGTTTTTGGTTATAGTGTTGTTTTCCTCAACTCCTATCCACACTTTAGGCATATGCAGTGTTCCAGAATTGCCAAACATATCTAGAGAAAAGCCTCTGTACACTAGGAAAGCTTTGAACTTGGTCAAATAAAGATATCTCTGTCAGTGAAGTCTTCCAGGGAATTGTCAGACATGTCAGGTAATTACAGTTCCCTAGATATGGTGTTTTGAAGAAGCCCAACACCTCTCTTCCCTGACCAGTGTCTGTCAGGGTGCTCATTTTTACTGTAATTGTAGATACTTGTTTTCAAAGACACAGCAGAGGCAAGTATGGAAATAGGACTGTGTAAAATGCCACAAAAGTCTCCATCCTAACTGAGATTAAATCTTTTTTCTTGATGAAGCTCACTATTCTTACTGAGAATCAATCCTTTTTGTTTGGGCAAATGCTCTCCGGATTGCTACAAATCACTAGTTGATTTTCAGCATTCCAATAAAAGTTGATTCTGACAATTTTGCTAAAGTTCTTGTTTCCTTTATGGGATGAATGACTTTTGAATGTCCTTACTCTATCACTCGGTGGTGTTGCCTATGGTGTCTTTGAGAGTATCTTTGCATAGCCTTTTTAGTGATTTTTCTGTGCATTTTATTACATATATATGGTTTATCACAGTCCATTAGCATCGTTACATTACCAGTTTGAGAGAAGTATAGAAACCCTACCTACTTTTATATTTATTTATCTTCCCCTGCTTATAATGCAATTGTCTGAAATATTTTCTATACATATATTTAGAACCATATCAAATTGTTTTATGTTTTGCTTCATCCATCAAACATACTTTTAATAACTCAAGAGGAGAATTTACATTTGCACTTACCCATATTTTTGCTTACTATATTATTTCTTCATGATGTTCCAATGTTCCCTCTTTTATCTTTTTTGTTTGTTTGTTTGTTTTACAGAATTTTGTTTAGTTGCTCTCCTAGGGTTGGTTTGTAGATGATAAATTCTCTTCTCAATTTCATCTGAGAATGTCTTAATTTCCCCTCTATTCCTGAAGGATATTTCCATTGACTATAGGTTTCTGGGTTGACTTTTCAGGGCTTTTTTGTTTGTTCATTTGTTTTCTTTTTCCAGCATCTGAAAAATATTAGGATATTTACTATTAGCATCCATGATTTCTGGTGAGAAATCTATTGTCACTCAAGTTGCTTTCCCCATATAGGTAAAATGCTGTTTTTCTGGCTGCTTTCAAGATATTTTATCTACCTTTAGTTTTTAGAAGTTTCATTTGCTATGTTTTGGCATGGATTTCTTTAGGTTTATCCTGTTTTGGATTCATTCAGATTTATTGATTTGTAGATTTATGTCTCCTTCCAAAGTTAAAAGGTTTTCTTCTACTTTTTCATTGAGTACTTTTCCTGTCACACCCTTTTTCTCCTCTCTTTCAGGGGCTCTCTGATGGGAATATTAGATCTTTTGTTAGAGTCCCACATACCTTTAGGTCTCTGTGACTTTTTTCCAGTTTACATGGATCGTTTGTAAAGTTTCATCTTTAAATTCACTTATTCTTCACACTTTCTGCTTTATTTTGTTGTTAGCCTCATCTAAGTTTTTCATTTTGTTTATTGTTTCAGTTCTAAATCTTCTACTAGGTTCATCTTTATAGTTTCTATTTCTTTATTGATAGTCTGTAATTTTTCAGTGGGGTTTTCTTTTTCTTTATTTTTTTACCTAATTTGAGTGTTTGTAATTACTCACTAAAGCATTCTTTTGATGACTGCTTTTAAATTTTTGCTAGATAATTTTAACATCCCTGTCATCTTGGCATTGTAATCTGTTGTTTGTGTCTTTCCATTTTGTTTGAGATATTTTTGGTTCTGGTATAAAAAATCATTTTTATTAGTCAGGAAACAACAGATGCTGGAGAGGATGTGTAGAAATAATGCTTTTACACTGTTGGTGGGAGTATAAATTAGTTCAACCATTGTGGAAGACAGTGTGACGATTCCTCAAGGATCTAGAACTAGAAATACCATTTAACCCAGCAATCTCATTACTGGGTATATACCCAAAGGATTATAAATCATTTTGCTATGAAGATACATGCATACATATGTTTATTGCAGCACTATTCAGAATAGCAAAGACTTGGAACCAACCCAAATGCCCATCAATGATAGACTGGATAAAGAAAATGTGGCACATATGCCCCATGGAGTACTATGCAGCTATGAAAAAGAATGAGTTCATGTACTTGCAGGGACATTGGTGAAGCTGGAAACCATCATTCTCAGCAAAGTAACACAGGAACAGAAAACCAAACACTGCATGTTCTCACTCATAAATGGGAGTTGATCACTGAGAACATACGGGCACAGGGAGGGGAACATCACACACTGGGGCCTGTCGGGTGATGGGGGGCAAGGGGAGGGGTAGCGTTAGGAGAAACACCTAACATAGATGACGGGTTGATGGGTGCAGCAAACCACCATGCCACATGTATACCTATGTAACAAACCTGCACATTCTGCACATGTATCCCAGAACTTAAGTATAATTAAAAAAATCATTTTTATTGAAACCTGGAGTTTTTGTGCTATTACTCTAGACTTTAGTAATACCTACTGTTTTAGCTCTATTTCTCCGACAACACTCCGGCAGTAGAAACGTAGGTCCTTCATGATTACTGTCAGGTGGTTGTCAGTAAGGACTGAGGTTCCTTAATGTTTGTTGACAACTGAATAGTCTTTTTACTACCACTGAGTAGGGGTAGCAATTCTAACATTTCATGTGGTCTCTACTGAAAATGCAGTGGAGTTTACCTTATTACCACTGGCTAATTATAAAAGTCTTGTTGCTTCACTAGGCCTTTTGACTCCACCTAAGTGGGGGAGGGGTATCTCATTATTGCCAACTGGGGATGGAAGCATAGGTTTCCTTCTTGATCTCTGCTGTGGGTCAATACCAGTGATTGTTGAATTTGAATTCCAAAAATATTTACTACAATAAAACTGACTTTAAATTTAAAAAGTTGAATTATCTATATGAGAGGAGACATCTGAATTCAGGAATAAAATCTAGTGGAAAATAAAAGAAAAATATACCTTATGATTTTGCTCTTTGCATTTCCTATGAATCCTTACTTAACATGCTTATTTTGGATTCTTCTATTTTTCTCCATCATTGTTTTATCTTGGTGGTTCTGCATTTAGGGCAAAGCAATATATTCTGAGAGGGGAAGCTGTAGCAGCTTCACGGAAACATTTTGATCCCACTGAGATAAAATTATTTTGCAGTGTTGTGTCTGCATGTTGTTCTCTCTCTGCATTCCTATTCTTTAAGATATGGATATATCTCTGTGAAAAATTCTCTTGTACCAGTTTCCTCAGGCCAGAAATCCCTGTTGCATAAATCTCATGGTATATTGTTTGTAAAGAAAAAAAGTCATTTTTATGAGGAAGTTCAGATCTTGACCACATATTGCCAACATGGCCAACTTTTTCTTCTAAAGTTATCAACCTACTTTATTCCTCTTCTGATTAATGTCAATTAAGTACATAAATTAATACTGTTTATAAAAGTTACTTGTTTGGACCATGAGTGGAGAAAGTTTCTTACCAAATTTTCCTCTTATCTCATGTACAGTTCTCACAGTGGGCAGAATCCAATTCAGGAGGAAGCAAAATAGATTAGACTTTAAGATGCTTCAGTGTTTTAAAGAAAATGTCAGAAACTATTGATGTTCAGATTCTACGACAAGGAAATATCAAGCTAGAAAACAGACCCAAGCATGAAGGATTTTTCAAGGCTACAAAAGCACACACTCATATGTAGTTATTTTCTGCACAACATAAAGCAAGCAGTAATTCTTATTTCTTCAAAGAAATTGTATGAAAAACTATAAACCCCAAACTGCTCTGTTCTCACCTCTTTTACTATTTCTTTAGCTTCCTATGCTACACTGACACTCAAGGATTAAGGACGCAAGAGACCACTTTCGTCTTGGGATGTGCAGTGGAACTGATGGGGGAAAGAGGGTAGAGTCAGACCCTGGCCCTTTCAAAGCACAAGCATCTCTATCTTGCTTTATATCTGGGTGAGAATCATATTTCTAAGGAAGGTTTAATCAGTGCTGATGAATTGAAAATCATTGCTTTTGTGTGTGTATGTGACTCAGTTGTTCTGTTTCAGAAGTCAAACCTTGTGACAGAGATCAAAATCAGTATTTTCTAATATGACTCTGGTAATACAGTTAACAGAAATACTAGAATCTCTTTATCGTTTTCTGTTTAATATTTAATTCACCTGTTATATTGTGTAATCATTTGCTTACCTGCCAATTGCCTGTCTGTCTGCCCTCCTTGTGAGCATAGGATTTGATTGCTTTGTTCACTGCTGGCTTGTTAGTGCCTGACACATGGTAGGTACTAAGGATATATTTTTTTTTAGAAAAAAAGGGAAGGAAAGGCACCATGAATTGGAGAAGACTAATATGATTATTGGGCTCTTTATGTTCTTGACTCTAGGGTCTTAATACATAAGTATTTAAAAATGGGGATGAATGGTTTAGGAAGAGAAGGTGGGTGGTTTATGTCTGAACACACTGGGTTTTAGATGCCCGAAAGACATCATCATGGAGATGTCAACTGGAAATTTACATTGGAAATCTGAAGCTGAAGGAGTAGTTTGTGCTGAAAGAGAGATTGAGGATTCGATAGCATGTATAAGATGTAGTATTTGGTGCATGAAAAGTACTTGGCAGCTTTTGTTACAGGAGATGAGATGACCAGTGAGCTGAAGGCTTAACCACTGAGCACGCTAATGTGGAACTAGAGAAAATATTTTTACATTTTTACAGAATTATAACCCCAGCAAAAAAGCTAAGTAAAACAAATACTGGTAATTAAAAGGCAATTGAATGGAGACCCAGAAATAGTAAAAGCTTTCTCTCCAGTAGCTATGTCTCTATTTCAGAGGGAGATAAAATCTCTGGGGCCATCTGTTTATAACTTAAAAGACTGTAAAATATTAGAGAGCAAAGATTTATCTATCTCTTTTGAGGGAAGAATAGCAACTATATAGCAGTTCCTATATAATCTCCTAGATTCATACCTTCAGGATTACTTTCTTGTAGTGCCAAAGAACAAAAATCATTTGCACATGCAGGGTAATATCTGGGTCTCATCTCATCACTCTGAAGGAAGATAATGGGGCATAGGAAATCAACACAGTTGTTGCTGTCAAGTAATGATATGATTCCAATCCCAAAATCTCATGTTTGATTAATCAATATAATATAGACGTTAAAAACATGTTGACGAATACCCATAGGCCAAGGACAGAAAAAGAATTCATAAAGATAATTGAGAAATGGAAGAAAGTGATATCTTAGAACACAACTGAGTTTTCAAACACTTGAAGAGATCCAAGGTATAAGATAGATTTGACTTACTCTAGACTATAGAGGGCTGCATAAGGCTCAATTGTTGCCCATTATTGACAGGCAAGTTTGGGTACAAAAAGTCAAAACAATTTTATCAAAGTTTTCAGTAATAGACGATGGTTGCATAGAATCAAAGAAGTGATAGGGTATTATAATGAAAAGAATACTGGACCAAGAATAGAACAATTTGGGGGACTTTTCTATTATGCATAGCCAGGCATAATAGTTTTAGGTAACTATTAGCATATTTGAATCTGTTTTTCATTCTTGATTTGTTTATTAAACAGGACTATCCTGATGATCAAATGATGTAAACAAAATTGATATACATCAATTTGTAAATTTTTAAGTGCCAAAGGCATCTAAGATAAATTTTCCTGAACTAAAGTGTTAACACAGAGATGAAGTGGCCAACTCTCAAGCCATCTTGGATATCTGACATTCTGATGATGACGATCCCAACTATCTGAGAGTAACCTCATAAGGAAACTTAGGTTGGAAACCATGAACAACTGAGAGTAGTCAGTCCACAGAACCATGAGGGATAATTGTATCCAGTTTTAAATTGGTGGCGGTGCTATATAGATAGATAGTGTACCTCAATGTATTTCCTATGTGAACTGGGACTACTCAAGAAACTGAACTACCTGGGATTTCTAAGCTTAACATACTGATATATGTTGCTAAAAGTGTATTCGTTGTGTTTATCACACAGTTAATTGTACCTTTTAAAATTTTCTGTGCTAGAGAGCTCATTTTCTCCAAGCCTTCAACTCAGTTCCCTGTGTGACAATTTCACTGTGATTCCAGTTACCCCAGAGGACATAACTCAGTGTTCCTTTCCAGAGCCAGTTATGTCACCAGGGAAGTGCTGCAAATATATTGCTTAGGGATAACACATGGGTTCTCCTTATAGTGTTTTCTTTGTTGAAGAAAGTAGAATTACACAGAGAAAAATACATATATCTTCCCATCCTTTGAGAGGTCCCATAAGCACCTAAGAATTACATGAGAATATGGTCTTGTTTTTTGAGAAAATGGTCTATTTTGGGCATACTTTTCCTTAAGATTGAATGCTGATGTTATTTCACCATAGGACACAGCCACTTCTCAGCAAGGAGGCAATATGTGATAATGATGGCTTGTATTTTAAAACTATTTTAACTTGTCAAAATGCTTTCATATATGCTTATAAAATTACAGAATATTAAAGTGAGGAAGGATGTCAGGCAATGACAAATCTAATCCTTTCATTTTTCCAAATAAGGATAATGGAGGCTAGCAGGTAAAGTCATTTTCTCATGAACATTTTGCTAGTTGGTGGCAGAATCCAGATTCTTTAGTCTCTATCTATGATTATGATCCCATCTCTGCCTTGAAAGACTGGTCTGTGGTAAATGTGCAGGACTTGTTTGGCTAGTTTTATAATGAATGGGTGAAGGCATAATATCATTTCTTTGAGTCATTAAATTGAGGTCAAAAAGGCAATTTAAAACAGAACCCCAAACACTGTTAAAGCTCTTCATCATGCCAGCAATTCCACTCCTAGGCATACACTCAAAAGACATGAAAACATACATACACACAAATGTTTTTACAGGAATGTTTACAGCAGCGTTATTCATGATAGCCAAAGAGCAGAAACAACTCAAACACCCACCAACTGATGAGTAGATAAACAAAATATAATTTCCACACAACAAAATATTATTCAGCAATAAAAAGGAATGAAGTACCGATACATTCTACAACATGGATGATCCTTAAAAATGTTAAGTATAAGAAGTCAGACACAAAAGGTCACAGATGGTATGATTCAACTTATATTGAATATCCAGAATAGGCTAATCTGTAGAGTCAGAAAGTAGAGTAGCAGTTGCCTAGGGCTGCAAGAGATGGGAGAATGACGATGACTATGAAAGAGTACAGGTTTTTTTTTTGATGAAGATGAAGATATTCTAAAATTGATTGTGGTGATAACTGCACAACTGTGTGAATTATACTTGTTGAATGAGTCAATTTTTAAGCATTTGAATTTCATCTTAATAAAGCTGTTAGCAAAAAAAAAAAAAAAAAAAGAAAAAGAAGACTGTATTTCATCATGATCTCAGAGGCTAAAATGTGATTTAAAAGTGGCACGTTGTATAGTGATTTGATCATTACATGCATCAAAACATCACCCTGTACCCCATAAATATGTACGCTTATTATGTGTTAATTAAAAATAAAACAAGACAAAAAAGGGCAGAGGTTCCAAATAGGATTACATTCCAGAACACTGAATTATACCAGCTGAGCAGCTCCATTAATAACAGATTCAAATAAGTTAATAGTTGTGAATTATTGGTAGTATGGGTTGGCTTTGCCTAGAGCAGTATTTTCTAAAACTTTTTTTTTGTTTGTTTGTTTGTTTTTGAGACGGAGTCTCGCTCTGTCACCCAGGCTGGAGTGCAGTGGCCGGATCTCAGCTCACTGCAAGCTCCACCGCCCGGGTTTACGCCATTCTCCTGCCTCAGCCTCCCGAGTAGCTGGGCCTACAGGCGCCCGCCACCTCGCCCGGCTAGTTTTTTTGTATTTTTTAGTAGAGATGAGGTTTCACCCTATTAGCCAGGATGGTCTCGATCTCCTGAGCTCGTGATCCGCCCGTCTCGGCCTCCCAAAGTGCTGGGATTACAGGCTTGAGCCACCGCACCCGGCCTATTTTCTAAAACTTGGTAAACATTTTCCTGAAGATACAGATGATAATTTAAGGGGTAACTCAGATTTTCATTAATATAAAATTAATTAATTGATGCTGATTCTATTTGTGCTGGTGATATAAAGTGTGCTCTTAAAACATAATAATTTGAGTTAAAAAAAGAAATAATATACAAATATTGGTGTAGTTGGTATGTGTAGGTGTTAAAAAAAAAAAAGAAAAAAAAACATGCATAAGGTTTATAGACAATTGACTTCTGGAAACTCTGGTCCAAAGAAAACTTCTTCTCTCGGGGCTCAGATTATTCCCTAAGCTTCTCCAATGATAGTGAGTTCTTGGTTACCAAAGGGGGAAACTCTGTGTGTATAGATAGATGGCTCAAAATCACCTGATCTCAAACTTGGTAGCACATGGCTTCAGATGCAAATCAAAGGTTTCTCACTCTTACGTGAAAGACCACAACTAGTATTTGGTGAAATGATGTAGTGAAAATAATAAAGGCTCTTGAGCTCTAGAAATTTGGATTTACATATTGGCCTGTGACTTGTAAAACTTTGGTAACATCACAATATCTCTGAGATTGTGTCTTTTTTTGTAAAACAGAAATAGCAGGACTTATTTTAATAAGGTAATTGTGAGGATTAATTAAAACAACGTAAGTAGCATAGGGTATATTACCTGACATAGAGAAGATGATTAAAAGCTGGCTTCTTTTCTTCTATTTGAGGTTGTACAATCACATCTCATGGAGCAGAGGAGAAAGTTAATTGGCTGTGCCAGTCTGTCAAGAAGATGAATGTTAAAGCTCTTGTGGGATTGAAGGGTGAGGCCCTCAGGTCTTTCCAAGTCAATTGCTCTTACTGGTCAATCACACTCCAGGGCCAATTAGCATATTCCTTGTACAAAATTCACTTCTTTTTAAAAGGCTTCCTTGTCTCATTCTGCCATTCTGATTACTATTTTGGACCCCTTGGTCCTTATGCAGAATTGTTGTGTTTCATTGTGTTTAGTGACAACATCTTCTTTCCAGAAAAATGGAAATATCATTACAGAAATTCGTCTGTGGTTCCAGATACCTCCTACTAGAGGGAACTGATGATCCTCAGGAGCCTGGCAGTTAAGTATATACATAGATGGAGCAGAAATGACTTCCCTTGGAGTCCCATTGGCCCATTCACATGAAATACAGGAATGTATCTTTACTTAGTATGCAATGTGAGCTGGTAAACAGATCATAGGCTCTGAATTTTCTATACACTTGTGTGTACCTTCTGACACCAAGTTTTATTGGTTTTAGGACCTCTATAGTTATCTGTCTCACTTGGTCTGAGAATTCTCTGATGAATAAAGAAGACAAAGAAATAAATGGAGAGAAGAAGGAAGGAAGGAAAGAAAGAAGGAAGGGAAAAAGGAAAAAGGGGGAAGAAAGAGAAAAAAAGCATGTAAGGAAAGGAGGAAGAAAGGATGGAAGAAAGGATATTAATGCTGTTTTAATCAGAATGTTGTGAGAATAAATAAAAATGAGGTTATATGAGAGATAATTAGGCACTTAGTAAACGTGTTCCTCTCTCTTCCTTCTTTCCTTCTTTTTTTGACTAGATTATGAGTTTGAAAGCATTTGTTAAATAAAGTCTCTATAGATGTAATTAGGGGAGATTATAAAGCCATCAGGGAATAGATATCCTGAAGGATATCTACAACTCAGATAAGACAAAAACGTATTTAACATAAATTGGATTGTGGAGCAATGGTCAGGAACTGCACATAAAAGCTAATAAAAATCCTTATAAATATCACTAGGAAGCCTCCACTGAGAGAGTCTCCTTTCTCCTATATCATCTCATTACAATGACATTTCAGTCAATACATTTTTGACTTGATAAATAACTCCTTTTGTCCTCAGGCAGTGAATACTATTTCACTAGCAAACTTGTCATAGTTGGAGAAACACTAAGATGGGGGCTATATTATTATTGTCATTTTATAGATGAGAGAATTCAGGCTTACTGTGGTGAAGTAACATGTCCAAAGTCATATAACTAGGGAGGGGTCACTGGGACTCTGTTCTGTCCAACCCTAGAGACTTTACTCCTTGTCACCATGTGTTACAGCCTCACCAGATCTTGGAAAACATGAGGGGAGGAGGTTGTTTGGCAGGGAGCATGTGTGAAGCGTATTCCTCCAGCTTCAAGAAATTACAAGGAAAATACCTTAACATGTTCTGAAAAGACAGACATGTCACTGACTTCAGATTTAAAATAGAAAAGAGCAATGCACAAAGCCTGGGTGTTTAATTCTGAATGAAATCATTTTTTTTTTCCTTTGCATGTTAGCAGAAAATAAATGACTGTGCCATCAGGTTTTTTATATATTTTTTTCTATTATTAAAGTCGCTCAAATCACAGCAGTTTGGGTTAGTGTTTATGCACATGTGCACATGATGACCCTTGCTTTCCATTTGCAAGTGGGAAAGGCCATCATGATGCAAGGTGAGGAAAATGCTAATAGACTTTGTCTTCTGAACATCGAAGGGGATGATCTCAGTTTCTGGGAAGTCATACATTAATTATTAGTGTGATTTTTAGGGTAATGTAGAAAATGCATAATATCGACTGCTTTTTAAGTGATTGTGAGATGGATACTTTAAAAACTGTTGTGATGAAACTGCTTACAGGGAAGGGTGGTGTGTGAGGACTTTGTGGTGAGTGTTGGAAGGCATATGGGTTTTTTCCTTAAAATGAAGGCTGATTGTTCAGGTTACAGGCTATCTCTGGGACACGTCTTTCCTCTCCTTTTTGTGACCTCCTTGTACTTCCCCAAATCTTATAACATTATGCAGCTGCTCAGAGTGACTTATTCCTTTGATTTTAATCCACATATCAAACCCTACCCTCCAACTCTAATTCCCAGAGCCAGAGAGGTTCAATTTTGTAGGATCAACAGCTGTAAAAAACAAAACAAAACAAAAACAAAAACAAAACCCATCTATTTATCTAATCTCAGGTGGATCAAGCGTATCTCATGCCTAGTAAATTAAAGCAGGAACCAGGAAATAATAACCAGCTGCAGCAGCATCAGCACTCCCTAGGAATTTGTTAAAAATGCAAAATTTGGGGCTCTACCTCTGACTGGTTAAGGCAGAATGTGCATTTGAACAAAATTCCCAGGTGACTGAGGTTGAAGAAACTATTTATTTTGAGACACACTGCCTTCTATGTGAGAGAAAAATCAGGTCAGACTTCCCCAAGTATGATGTCTCAACACAGTATACCATTTCCATGTGATCTTAACCTACAGTCGGAGGGTGATTTGCTCAAGTTGTTTTGGAAAACTGAATTATATGATGCTAAATTAAGTCAGCAATAATAATGAAGACAATACTGATGAATATACATTGCTATTACTACTACTACTGGCTGCTACGTTTGAATACTTGTATCAACGCCCACCTGAAAATTTTTCTCATTTATTTCTTTACCATAATTCAATGAGGAAAATAAAATAAGTGTCCTCATTTCATGTGAGGAGAAATGAAGCTCCAAGAAATAAAATGCATGGCTAAAAGCCACTCGGCTGGTCAAGTAGAGCTTAGTCTGAAACGCAGCTGGGTATCCTTTCAGAAACTAAAACAGTCTTCTGGTCCCCCCAGAGGTTCTAAGAATTTTTAGAATTCTGACCACTTTATAAATCTTCAAACTAGAGATGCAATAGCTAAGGTTTCCCAAATAAATCTGACGTAGAACCCATTTTGAAGGGATAGAATAGCTGTCTAGAATGGATTCCACAAAACATCTGGGAGTCATTTCTTTTTGTCATAGCCTCATAGATGGTGCTGGGCATAGGTAACATGGTGAAACAGGGGCACTGTATGTGTAACTTTGGGGCACCAAAAGGCATGAAATTCCTTGATAGACTTGTGAAAAGTATGGTTTTCACTATGAAAATAATTTATGACCAGGTGCAGTGGCTCATGCCTGTCGCTCGAGCACTTTGGAAGGCCGAGGCAGGTAAATTGCATGAGACCAGGAGTTCGAGACCAGCCTGAACAACATGGCAAAAACCCATCTCTACTAAATATGCAAAAATTAACTGGGTGTGGTGGCACATGCCTGTAGATCCAGCTACTCGGGAGGCTGAGGCGGGAGAATCACTTAAGCCTGGGAGGTGGAGGTTGCAGTGAACCATGATCACACCACTGCATTCTAGCCTGGGCAATAGAGCAAGACCCTGTCTCAAAAATAAATAAAATAAAATAATTCATTTTTGTAAACACCTAAAATATTTTATTTTGCTCAACCCTTGCTTTTCAACTCTTTGTTAGGTGTCTCATAAGCAGAGTACCCTCAATTATCTTTCAGAACATAACGATGAGCCAAAATAAGTGTTTTTCAAGCTCAGTTTTGCCTCAGTTTAAAACTTGGTATGAGTTTCCTTCCTGCCCTGGGCTGGATATTCTTTGTTTGCTCTTCCTTGATTTCCTTCTCCTTTCTGGTCCGGGGCCCATCATCAGCCTCTATCAATTGCATTAATAGGCCTCTCTTGCCCACTGGCTTATGGTTAGATTTGACCAACAGGCAATGGGAGATGAGAGTGAAGATGGATAGGGAGGCCAGGTTATTTATTCACTTTGCTCCCTCGTTGATGGGCTACAGATTCAACAGACCCTCTGCCAAGTGTCATAGCTACAGATAGATGGCTGGTTGTTACAGCTGCAGCAGATCATCCTAGACTCCTTCAAGTCTGGAGGAGGCAATAGATCCCTGCACTCAGGGTGATTCAGTGCCTCTTGTTGGTCTCTCTTAGTTCTACTCACTCCTCTGTGAGTAGTTCTTTATTAACTTCTCCTCAGCTTCACCATTTGATTATGCCATTTGTGTTCTGCCTGGATCTAAACCAAAATATAATCAAGTATACCTAAATTAAATATTATTTAAATCATTTACTCATGGCATTGCTTAACTTGTTTTTCATACTTTCCCCTATTTCCTAATCTTCAAATAAAATCAGTGTACCAGAAAAAGTGCCGTATTTCTTCATTGCCTTCTTTCAGGTATTTCAAAGAGCACTATGAACACTTCAGATGGAAAAAGATTCTGTTGAAGTAATATGAACATTCACACTGGAGAGACACGAATACAGAAGAAAGCAAAGCCCTGAGGCCCTAATTTCTTCTCATCAGAGAAACATGATGTGAGTCACTGTCTCAGCAGTAAACCCTTGTGAACCAGAGCAATAGAGTGTCCTATGGGATAAGAGTGGAGACAGTGGGTCCTGGGAGAAGAGAGATTTTGTCAGGAAAAGTGCTATGGAGAAGAAACAAATTAAAAGAAAGCAAAACTCCTTCACTGGAAAAGGCCTATGGGCTTAAGCAGGAGTACGAATGTGGGAATGTAAGATCAAGATGTATTTGTGTTTATGACAGATGTCAACGTTAGAGCATCTCTGAATCCAGATGGTGACTGTCAGAACATAGAAGCCTCTCTGGAGAGAAGAGACACCTGGACCAGGTCAGACCTGCGGATGGCGTTAGGGTTTGAAAAGAGTAAGGGGAACTGACAAAAGAGTGAGAAACACTTTGAAGAAGGGAGGGTGAGCTAATAGGAGAAGAAGGGCTATGAGAATAGGCTTCTCCCAAATGCCATAAACATAAAGAGAGGGGAACTGAGGACATACTGATGAAATGGCTGCCTGAAATGTGTCCCCTGACAAATAATGAGTGAACTCTGCCTTGTCAATAGGATTGCTGTCAGAATAGTAGTTTTCATCTGGATTCCAAGAAAATTAGAAAAATGTGAATTAGAATTAAAAAAAAAAATTCTGTATTAGGCACCTTCACCATAGTAGTCTCATTTTAAAAGTTATTTTTTCTCCTCCATTCCATACATGAGAAAATTGAGGTTCAAAATTTGCTAGCTTAGGGTCATAAAGCTAATGAGTATCAGAGCATCAGTCAAACTCACTGTGCTCTGAATCTGGAGCCAGTCACACCATGAATCCTCCTCCCAAAGCCCACGAGGGTCATTTTCCAACCTCGTCATGAGTGAGGGAGTCTGCTGAAGGCAGTCAGTAGTATAGGTGTGGAATTATTCAGATAATTCAGAAAAACAAGAAATTGTTCACCTGAGGCCTAAAGAAAGAGGTCTACGAACTGGAAAGAGAAAAAAAATGGAGGAACTTCCTGAAAGCGACAAGTTTAAACCTGCAGTCCGTGGCCAATGAAGTTAATAAGGTGAAACCCCATATTTTAAACTTACATTAACCATATGTATTGTGCAGTTGTGCCGTTATACCCCACAGCTCCTTCTCACTCTGGCAAATCTCATTTGGGCATCACATATATTTAAAATACCAGACCACACAATGACTAAATTGGGAAAGCTGATCTCAAATTTGCTGTGCATGCAAATTTCCCAGGAGTGGCAGTTAAAACACGGATCCCTAAAGCCCATCTCTAGAGATTCCGATTCATTAGGTCTAAAGTGAAACCCGGAAATCTGCATTATAATCACCCCATGTGACTGGTGGAAGTTCATCTGCTTGATGCATTGGCTTTGAAGCAGCTGTAATCTGAAATTTGACCTAGGAAAAGTAATCTCAGTAGGAAAATAAGACTATATGGAATGTATGTAGATAAAACTATTTATTAAGCATTGGTTATTATATCTCTATTTTTAAAACTATTTTTCTCTCTTTCTCTTTAGTCTCCATATCATTGTTCACTCCTTTTTCCATTCACTCTCATACTGTCTCTCGTGAGGAGTGCAAGGTCAGAGATAACCAGGCCCACAAATGTTTGTGTCTTTCCACAGTGTCGGACTTTTATTGATGCCATTTCAGTCACAAAAGCCACGAGCTACATGGAGTTCCCAACGACGCAATTCTCCTTAGTATTTCCCATTCACTCTGTGGTCAAAGCTGCAGGTACCCAGATTGAAGCCACACCACAAGTCAGTTGCTATTGTAAACTGTACATAACGGTATACTCAATCAATATATAAATGTTACAGATTAAACATCCCACAACAAGCAAAATAACATTTAACATCAAGAGAAAAGGTTAACGGACCAGTCCAGGCAGAACAATGAAAACAAAAAGAATCCCCTGGTCTAGGCCAAGTGGTTTGTTGGTCTTGTAAGGAAGAGTCTTTGATGTGGGCACTGTAAGCCTTCAGTGACAGATGCCATGTTCTTATCGTGAGTTACAGCAAGATGGTGTCAGTTAAGATAGCTGTTTGAAGCTACTAAAGTCCAGCTCTTTTTATGGTCACAGAGTCCTTTAGTAAAGACTGATAGTGGAAGAGTATGCTTATGTCCTTATCTGGTTGGATGCAGTATTTATTTATTTATTTATACATTAAGCAAAATGTCTTGTCACTGTTGGCAAAGTGCCCCATGAAATGTAAGATACAGTCTTTTTCTAAGATGGAGTTATTCATGTCAAGGGTGCACTATATACAATCTAACAGAATCTATGATTATGGTTTCTACAAATATTACCTTCTATACTTGACTTCATCCAACTTGATTATCTAAAAGGGGTAACCTTCTCATAATGCCATTCTTCTCCACAAAATCTTTTTTTATTTCTTTCTTTCTTTCTTTTTTTTTTTTTTGAGATGGAGTCTCACTCTGTCGCCAGGCTGGAGTGCAGTGGCGCTATCTCAGCTCACTACAACCTCCTCCTCCTGAGTTCAAACAATTCTCCTGCCTCAGCTTCCCTAGTAGCTGTGACTGCAGGTGCATGCCACCATGCCCAGCTCATTTTTGTTATTTTTAGTAGAGATGGGGTTTCACCTTGTTGGCCAGGATGGTCTTGATCTCTTGACCTTGTGATCTGCCTGCCTTGGCTTCCCAAAATGCTGGGATTACAGGCATAAGCCACTATGCCTGGCCCCCACAAAATCTTTTAAGTTTTCTTAAGATAAAGAGGTAAAGGCCAGTCTCTTTGAGTTGGCATTGGAAGTTTTCTGAAATCTAACACTTTCTACACTTTTGTATCTTTTAGAATTATTATCTTATATCCTAGTTAGAATAAGCTGTTTCCTTTTCTTTTTCAAGTGTTGATGAAAATATCCAGACCCTGTGAAATATTTAAAGAGGTTTATATTGAGCCAACATGAGTAACCATGGCACAAAAATCAGTCTTAAGAGGTCTTGAGAATGTGTGCCCAAGGCAAGGTGGTCGGGTTACAGGTTGATTTTACGCATTCTAGGGAGACAGCTATTGTAGGTAAAAATCATAAATCAATCCATGGTGTGTATTGGTTCAGCCTAAAGAGGCAGAATATCTTGAACAGAGGTGGGTTACAGATCGTAGGTGGATTCAAAGATTTTGATTGATAGTTGGTTGAAAGAGTTAAGTTTTGTCTGAAGACTTGAAGTCAGTAGAAAGAAATGCTTGAGCTAAGTAAGATAAAGAGGGTTGCCAAAGCCAAAGTTCTTGTTATGTAGATGAACCCTCATAGGTAGCAACCCTCAGAGAGAATAAGATGGTAAATGTCCCTTTTCAGACCTAGAAAGTGTCAGGCTTTTAGTTAATCTTTCCTAAATCTAGGAAATACCCAGCTACATTTATGGAGACTCTACAGATGTCAAGTTTCCCCACAAAAGATGGCATTGCAGAGCCATTTCAAAATGTGTCAAATCAATATATTTTGGTATAAAATATTTTTATTTTCTTCAGGGTCAGCTATCTGTCATGTGATGCTATGACGGAGTCAAATTGGAGCTGGGTATCTTATTGCCACAAAGAATTTATATCTTATGATCTCTATTTTAATGGTAGTGCAGGTCAATTGTGACAAATGTTCCAAAGGAAGGGAGTATAACAAGGCCTGTCTGATGACTGACCTCCCTTCCTTTCATAGAAAAAAACCTGTTTTTCAGGTATCTCTGAGGTCCCCTTGGTCCAGAGGGAGTCTGTTCAGTCCATGGGAGTAGGGGGTGGAATTGTTGGGGGGCCTTGGGATTTTATTTTTGGTTTAAACAAGTTACTCCCAGCAACCATTTCTCCATGTACTTGCTGAAGCAACAGTTATGAGGAAGAAAACTCTTTTCCTCTTCTCATATTTCTGCCTTAAGTATGAGGACTACACAGTGGTATGCTGGTAAAAGTTTAAAAATCAGCTCACTTCTGGGAAAACAATCCTGATTTTCAGCATTTGCTATTTTCCCTGGTGTAAATTATCTCATTATGACTGATTTCAAGCTACCATCATGATGGCACTAAAAGTCAAGTTTAGAAGTGTGTGCCAGTTGGCTCTCATGAGCCTGTACAGGCCAACTCAAGTGTCCCACTAGAACTGGGGATTACTCTCTTCTCTTCTCTCATACCACAGTGGTGACTGGCTGCTGGGGTAACTCTACATGCCTATTTTTAATAAAAAATCTAAGGTTAATTAGTTTACATGCAAAATTTGTTCTGCCACAGGGTCTCGCTGGTTTCTGGCCAGATGGCCTTTGTCCTATGTAATACTCAGTGTTTTGCTAGCAGATGTAGAAATTTAACCGGTGAACTTCGCAGTCTGCACTCTTGGGACTTTCAAGGCCCTGTGCTTCTTCCCCATGTCAGTGCTTGCCTGTGATCTGCATGTCTTAGCCATGTGGTCCACTCTGCTTTGGGACTGTGAAGAGCCTCCACAGTAGCTGCCCACAGCAGGCCCACAGCTCCCAACTCAGCCAGCTTACAAGTACTCACTGGATGCAAGCAGGAATTTCCTGATCCCTAATCCAGGGAGCTGAGGGAGACTCTCGAGGCAATGCATATGACCTTCTTTCTGCCTAGTCTCTTCCCTTATTCATTTCTTTTCCACCATACTCACAGGCTTAGGTTAGTCATGGAGATTGTCCAAAAGAACTAGAAAGCTCCCCAGTCTTCCCTGACAAAGAGAAGCATGAGTGCCTGTACTCTCATGTGCCCTAACCTGTGTACTTGTTTCTAATATCACCATTGGCATTCCAGTTTCTGGAGTTTCAGCTTGAAGGGGTTAGCAGGATACACTTATTCCCTTCTCTGTTCTTCTCTTTTCTGTTTCCCATGCCATTTATATTCCTTGTCCAAGACCTTCTGTTTTTGTTTTTTGGGGGAAGCTCACTTTTCTTATACTCTAAGTTCTCCCGGCAAATAACTATGGAGAGAATGTATGAACAGATAAATACATTATTTATTCTCTTTACAGGTACAATCAAAGGGATATCAGCGGCAAATAGAACTTATCATGACATTAAGCTTTGGCTTAATAGAAAAACTTATTAGAAAAATCGTGGAGCCTTCAGTCCCTCACAGTTTCTTCCATTAAGGGTTCTCAGGCTGGCATGTGCTTTCATCTCAGAAGGACCCTGATGACATGTTTCAGGGGCGCCTTTTCCACTCTGTAGTGCTTCTTTCTACTGCACTGATCCTACTCTTTTCTGTTTCATGAAGTTGAGATATCAGATTTTTAAATGTTTAAGATGTTAATTTTTTGTTTGTTTGTTTGTTTGAGATGGAGTCTGGCTCGTTGCCCAGGCTGCAGAGCAGTGGCGCGATCTTGGTTCACTACAAGCTCCGCCTTCCAGGTTCACGTCATTCTCCTGCCTCGGCCTCCGGAGTAGCTGGGACTACAGGCGCCCACTACCTACCCCGGCTAATTTTTTTTTTTTTTTTTTTTTTTTTTTAGTAGAGACGGGCTTTCACCATGTTAGCCAGGATGGTCTCCATCTCCTGACCTCATGATCCACCAGCCCCAGCCTCCCAAAGTGCTAGGATTACAGACGTGAGCCACCAAGATGCTGATTTTTAAGATTTCAGGCTTTTTAAGATTTTAGTTGCAAAGATGTCAGCTTTGAGATTCATATGTGTACATTGAGCTCTTGTAAATACTTTCTTTCCCTATGACACAAGGAGCTTCATGTTTTAAACCTTAATGGTGGGGAAAGTGGACAGGAAAGCAGGGGAAACTAAAAATCTCCATCACTTTAATAATTTTGAATACGTGTTTACAGTGTTTATTGAATTCTGACTCCAATACACACTTGCTGTCCTCTCTTCTTGGGAATTAAACTGGTATCTTATTAGCAGGTATACTTATTCTGTCTACAGCCAGCAACCTGGCTTTGTGCTTCTTATTCTATGTCTTATATCCAAGGGTGGTGTGTGCTCTTCTTCTTGCAGGAAAACTCCTTTCCCGGTGGCTGCCAGAAGAATCCCTTACTCTCCATTCTCACTGATGAGGAAGTGAGGCCAGGACTGCATGGAAGACAGGTTGTCTCTAATTTAGGGGTAGAAAGCCAGCTTTAGCATCAGTATTAAGCAAATTTGACCAACTGTATTTGGACGAACACGGTACTTGCTTAATATATTAACCTTCGCTTATTAGATTGTTGCTCTATGGGCATCCTCCATGTATCAGGACTCTGGAGAGAAGGAAGGGTACATGACAATTCTTAGTCCTAATATGTCCCACCATGGAAAATTTTCTCTCTTCATTTATTTATTCCAACTCTTACCCACACTCAAGCCTCAGCTTAATCCTAATTCACGTGTCTTACCTACTCATAATGTTTTTAGCTTGTGTTTCAAATTATTCATCAGTCAGATTCACTGATCTGAGAGCATGCTTTTGAAATAGTGACAGTTTCTTGTATTTTTTTAAAATCTTACTACACTTGGCATAACATAGCTTTCCTTAAATGTATTTTCATTAATCAATTAATTGCATATGATAATTTTCAGGCTCTTACTCAGAGAGTGTGCTAGATACTGGCACACATCACATACCAGAATATTATATCTCACAGGATACGCAGTTATCTGTAGAAAAGAGATCCATTTCTGTGGAGACATCAGACAAGAAGAATCTTGGCCATCTTGTTTTCCAATCCTGTGGTTGTGCCCAGAGTCTAAATTCTGAGACTCAAAACCTTAAATAGAGTCGCCGATGAGTCAGCATTTGCCCTCGTGGCAATTCTCCCAGAAAGAAAACATTGAACAACTAGGAATGACTTGTTTCCTCAAGATCTTAAATATTTAGAGGGTAATCTTCTCACTGGGTATCTCTAAATTATTTAAACTAAATTGTCTTGCCCTGTAGTCTGTTTTCTCCATAGGAATTGAAAGCCTGACTATTTCCTCCTCATGAGATGGTAGGTTTATAGCTTAATCAAAATGACTGTTACCCAAGGCATATGCCTATAATAAACAACATCCATTACAGGGTCATCAAGGCAAGGAAGGGGGAGGGCCTGAAGAAGAAGTTCAGTCTGCTGGCATCACTGGAAAGCAGGCTCTCTTCTCTGCCTTTTACTCTTCCCCTCAAAAGTTAGGGGTGAGCATGCATTTGGGACAATTCGCCCTTTCCAGCAGCAAACTCAGAAGCCCATTTTGCTATAGGGTCACTCTATGAGCATGCTAGTGCTTTGCCTCTATGTATTTGAGATACCTGATAGCCAGGAATTGAGACTGCTTTTTCCCTCCATATGTACAGATCACTTATGTCACAACAAACAAGACTTCTTTCATTTTGAAGAAAGAGAAAAAAGAGGGGGCTAGGACATGACAACTGACTTCAAATATTTTAGGGCTGAAGTTTTATCTATGGATAGCATTTTCTAGGTGGAAGCTGTAAACATAGAATTGAAACTAATAGATGGGAAGTTGTAATAAGATTGTTTTCACTTTTGTCTAACCTTTCCACTAGGTCACACCTGCATGGAAAGATAAAGAAATATAATCAGCAAGTAAAACTTTAATGACATTAAGCTTTGACTCTAGAACTCACTACCAACATGGAATCTCCAGCCCCTCAAAATTTATTCTGTTAGCTTTCTTAGGCTGGCATTTATCCTCATGTTAGGTGGGTGGGTCAAATGACCTCTGTTTAAAGTATACCTATCCTACTCTGTGGTATTTATTTTCACTGTACTAATGCAGCAGAAATAAATTGATGCTGCTGTTTACTCTTTTATGAGGTTGAATTATCACTTGATCTCTAGTCACAGTAGCTACTGAAACTAATTCTCTCACATTAGGTGGTTATGGCCATTTTAATACTCCAACAATTAGATTAATTCTCTATTATTTCCAGACTGCGGACTGCCCCTCCCACAGGGTGATTTGGACATAATATTTTAACATAAACTTTTGCTGAACAAATTAGGTGAAGTGAACTGAGGAGAAAACTGGCAGAAGGAAAGTTTTCTTGAGTCCTTAAAGGAGGAAGCAATTTATGCCCTAAATGAGATCTTCATTTTCTAGGAGGTCCCCATGGCTAAGCTCATAAAAAATTAAAACTATAAACACATTGTAAACCAGGTAAGATGTCTCAGTGTGATCCTTGGAAAGGTGCCAAAGTAGAGAATCACAAAAGGAGCTTGGGAACCAGCATGGGAAGTCTAGATCCACCTCATTCTGTAGAAATTTTTCTACCAAATCACAGTTTTAAAATAATACTTACAGGAAGAACTGCACAGATAAAACTTTATTTTAAGAGACATTTCTGCTCACTAATTTTGAAAATAAGACTCACTTTCTCTGTAAAGACCTGTAGAAATAAGAGGGGTGATTGAATAAAAATAAAGTCATGATTATGTTTTCTTAAAGGTATAATGCACCGAATTCTTGTGTTGTGAGGATAGGAACAAGAACATGAGTGCGAAATGAGTACAGTTACTGTATATAGTTTAGGTAACATCATTGAGGACATATGGATACATGAAGTTAAGTGGGCATTTTAGATATAAAATATTAAAGCCAAATAAGATCAGATTTTAGCTGTGTGATAAATGGTTTCAGCTATTATATTAGGGGAGAGGTCTCAGGTGTTGGTATCAACTGTCTGACATTCTTGAATAAGACGTTTCTATGGCTTCTTTGACATAGAAGAGAGTAATGTAAATGATTGCATTCATTTGTTCTAAACTGTGGACTGTCTGAAGGATTGACTCAAAGGATTTGTTTTGTTTTGTTTTGCTTAACTTGGAACTCACTTAATGGCGGAAAAGCCAGGTTCACTGCCCAAAAAACATTATATGGCAGATGAAAAACCTGCCACAATCTGGGACAATACATTATTGTTGAGATATAAAATCTATAGTGTGAAGTCTGGGAGTAAAATCTGAGAAGAGAGTTTCTTTGGAAAATTAGAGCATTTAAATGTATCCATGTGTATTGGAGAATGTACAAAGCCACATACATGCCTAGGATTGGATGCTTGTTCAGAAAGGACCTGAGAAAACCCTCAGCTTTCATCTTTGGTTGATCTCTAGGCTCAATACAAGCAGAAAGCTATGGCTAAAGCAGAGTTGTAAATGGACTGAGTACTGGTGTTCAAGGAAATCTCTGCCAAAACATTTCTTGAATACAAGCTAAAGAAAAAGACCTTTTAGTGATGACACATGAGAAGGAATGGAGCCTTTGCAAAAAATAGATTTAAAACATTGCTAATCAAATGGATAGCTGGGCATTTGTGAAAAATCCATAGCTAACATCAATGTTAAAAAAAAGAAACTGAATTTTTCCACCTCAGATTAGAAGATGCCCATGTTAACTGCTAGTATTCAACATTGTACTAAAAATTCTAGCCAGAGTAATTAGGTAGAAAAAAGAAATAAAAAGTATCCAACTTGCAAAGTATGTAAAACTATCTCTATTCACAAATGACATAATCCTATATATAAAAAAAATTTCAAACAATCCACAAGAAAAGCTACCAGATCTAATTAATGAATTTAACAAAATTGCAGGGTAAAAGTTAAACATGCAAAACTAAGTTATTTATATATACCAATAATGAGAAATCTGATAATAAAATTAAGAAAACAAATCAATGTATAATAATAGTCAAAAATTAAATTCTAGGAATAAATTTAAGCAATGAGGAGAAAGATTTATACAATGAAAAGTATAAGACATTGCTGAAAGAAATTAAAACCTAATAAATTGGGAAGACATCCTGTGTTATGAAGACAATTTTCTTAAGATGTCAACATTTTTTTTTTCTTTTTATTTATTTATTTATTTATTTTGAGACAGAGTCTTACTCTGTCACCCAGGCTGGAGTGCAGTGGTGCAATCTCAGCTCGCTGTAACTTCTGCCTCCTGGGTTCAAGAGATTGTCATGCCTCAGCATCCCGAGTAGCTGGGATTACAGACATGCAGCACGACACTGAGCTAATTTTTGTATTTTTAATAGAGATGGGATTTTGCCATGTTGACCAGGCTGGTCTTCAACTCCTAACCTCAAGTGATCCACCCATTTTGGGCTCTCAAAGTGCTGAGATTATAGGCATGAGCAACTAGGCCTGGTCTTTTTTTTTTTTTTTTTTTTTCCTTAAGATGTTAGTTTGGGCAGTCCAGAGTGATCCTCAGAGTCAATCTAATCCCTATACAAATTGTAGCAGCCTTCTTTGCAGAAACAGAAATGCTGATTCTCAAATAGTTGTGGAATTGCCAGGGGTACTGAAGAGCCGAAATCAAATACAAAAATAACAAATTTGGAGGACTTATACTTCCTACTATAACTTACTATAAACCAACATTGATCAAAGCAGTATGGTACTGGCATAAGGACAGACATATAAACCAGTGGAATACAATGAGGGTATATAAATAAATCCTTATGCTTATGGCCAATTGATTTCAACAAGGATGCCAAACCATTCAAAAAATAAGGAATATTCTTATCAAAAAATTGTGTTGGGACATCTGGATATCCATATGGAAAAAAATGAAACTGAAACCCTATCTCACACCATATTAAAGAAATTAACTCAAAATTGATCAATGACTGAAAAATAAAAGCAAAAACCATGAAGGAAAAATTTTATGGTCTAGTATTTGGCAGTGGTTTCTTAGACATGATGTCAAAAACATGGGCAACAGAGAAAAATTAGGTAAATTGGACTTAATCAAAATTTTAAACCTCTGTATATCAGAAAACATTATTGACAGAGAAAAAATCCTACAAAATGGGAAAAATATTTGCAAATTGTGTATTTGGTAGGGTTCTATTATCAAGAATGTATAAAGAACACTCACAACAACAATATGACAAACAATTCTATTTAAAAATGGATAGAAAACTTGAGTAGACATTTCTGCAAAGAAGATAGCAAATAGCCAACAAGTCCCTTGAAAAGATGCTCAAAATCATTAACCATTATTCAAATATAAATCAAAACCACAATGAGGTACCATTTTCTTCCCACTAGTATGGCTAAATTTTTTTTTAAAAGGAAAATACCAAATGTTAACAAGGCTGTAAAGAATTTGGAATCCTCATATATTGCTGTGGGAATGTAAAATTTTTCAGCCACTATGGAAAACAGTTTGAAAGTACCTCAATAAGTTAAACATAAAGCTACCACCTAATCCTATAATTCTACCCCTAGGAATATATCTAAAAGAACTGAAAACAGGCTGTCAAACAAGTATTTGTACATACATATTAATAGCAGCATTGTACACAAATGAAAAGGTGAAAGTAATCCAAATGTCCATTAACAGATGAATGGATAAACACATTGTTCATTCATTCATTATGGTTGAAATATTATTCAACCATAAATTTAATGAAGTACTGATACATTTCATAATGTGATGTATCTTCAAACATTATGCTAAGTGAAAATAAGCCAGACAGAATAGATCACATATATATGATTCTATTTACATGAAATATCCAGAAGAGATAAATCTTTAGAGACAGAACATAGTTTTATGGTTTCTGGGGGATATGGAAGAAATAGGGAGAATCTGTTTAATGGGTAAAGAGTTTTACTTTGGAGTAATAAAAATATATTGGAATTACACAGAGGTGGTGGTTGTATACCATTTTGATTGTACTAAATGCCATTGAATTATTAACTTTAAAATGGCCAATTTCATTGTATGTGATTTCACCTTCATACAGTTTTTAAAAGAATTAGATGTTTGATAAAAGGAGCCCATGATCTGAATATCATCCTGAGCAGCTGGTCATGTGGAAATTAAAAAGTTTACCATCAGGGTCCCTGAGTTCTTTAAGTATCCACAGGACCTCAAAGACTCTGTTTTAGCATTTAAAGTGAAAGACATAATAACTAAAGAGATGTGGGAATTACAGCAGAGAAATATTAACTATAAAATACTACTAACTGGAAATTCTGAGCTGGAAAGGACAATATATGAAATAAAAAATTAACTTGATGGTCAACAGTACAATGGAGACTGCCAACAAAACAGTCAGTCAATTTAAAGACAGGGCAACAGAAGCTATCCAGACTGAAGCACAGAGAGAAAACAGACTAAAATACATGAACAACCCATTAGTTGTTTGAAGAATAATATAAGACCATTCTAATACATGTGTAATTAGAGTTTCAAAAGAAGAAGAGAGAGATATTGGAACAGAAAAGTATTTTCAGAGACACAGCCAACTTACTTTCGAAAAATTCAGTGATAAATATCTATGTGGAGATCAAAGGTAGTCATAACCCAAGCAGGATAAACACAAAGAAAACCACATCTAGCATATCATCTTCAAATGGCTGAAAGGCCAAGAAGAAATCTGAAAATCAGTCAGTGAAAAAAATACACATTATATACAGGGTCACAAGGGTAAGAATAGAAACTAACTTCTCATTAGAAAAAATGTAAGCCAGAAGACAACAGAAGGACATCTTTAAAGTGCTGAAAGAAGAACAAAACTGTCAAACTAGAATTTTATATCTCAAAAATTCCTTTAAAAATGAAGGAAAATAAAAACATTTTCAGAAAAACAAAATCTGAGAGAATTTGTTAGTAGTAAACCTATGCTCTAAGAAATGGTAGAAGGATTTTTCTTTTTATTTGGAAAAATGCCAAATGAGAAATAACATATGTACAAGTTAAATATGCAACGATAATAGTACAAAGGGTGGAGTGGGTAAATGGAAACATTGTTGCAAGTTTGAAGTGAATTACCATTACAATGGTAATTCAGGGCTGATTGCCAGAAATTAAAGATGCATATTATAATCCTTCGAGCAACCACTTAAAAAAAATTAGTGTAATAACCAAAAACTGGGGACCCGGAGCAAGATGGCCGAAGAGGAACAGTTCTAGTCTCCAGCTACCAGCATGAGCGACACAGAAGATGGGTGATTTCTGCATTTTCAACTGAGGTACCATGTTCATCTCACTAGGGAGTGCCGGACAATCGGTGCTGGTCAGTTGTTGCAGCCCGACCAGTGAGAGCTGAAGCAGATCAAGGCATTGCCTCACCTGGGAAGCACAAGGGGGAAGGGAATCCCTTTTCCTAGCCAGGGGAACTGAGACACACAACAACTGGAAAATTGGGTAACTCCCACCCTAATACTGCGCTTTACCACGGGTCTTAGCAAATGGCACACCAGGAGATTATATCCCACACCTGGACAGGAGGGTCTCATGCCCACGGAGCCTCCCTCATTGCTAGCACAGCAGTCTGTGATCTAACTGCAAGGCAGCAACGGGGTGGGGGGGAGGGGCGCCTGCCATTGCTGAGGCTTAAGTAGGTAAACAAAGCCGCTGGGAAGCTCGAACTGGGTGGAGCCCACAGCAGCTCAAGGAGGCCTGCCTGTCTCTGTAGACTCCACCTCTGGGGACAGGGCACAGCTAAACAAAAAGCAGCAGAAACCTCTGCAGATGCAAAAGACCCTGTCTGACAGCTTTGAAGAGAGCAGTGGATCTCCCAACACGGAGGTTGAGATGTGAGAACAGACAGACTGCCTGCTCAAATGGGTCCCTGACTCCTGAGTAGCCTAACTGGGAGACATCCCCCACTAGGTGCAGACTGACACCCCACACCTCACACAGTGTGGTACACCCCTGAGAGGAAGCTTCCAGAGCAAGAACCAGACAGCAACACTCGCTGTTCAGCAATATTCTATCTTCTGCAGCCTCTGCTGCTGATACCCAGGAAAACAGGATCTGGAGTGGACCTCAAGCAATCTCCAACAGACCTACAGCTGAGGGTCCTGATTGATAGAAGGAAAACTAACAAACAGGAAGGACACCCATACCAAAACCCCATAAGTACGTCACCATCATAAAAGACCAAAGGCAGATAAAACCACAAAGATGGGGAAAAACAGGGCAAAAAAGCTGGAAATTCAAAAAATAAGAGTGCATCTCCCCCTCCAAAGGAATGCAGCTCATTGCCAGCAATGGATCAAAGCTGGATGGAGAATGACTTTGATGAGTTGAGAGAAGAAGGCTTCAGTCCATCAAACTTCTCAGAGCTAAAGTAGGAATTATGTACCCAGCTCGAAGAAACTAAAAATATTGAAAAAAGAATGGAAGAATGGATAACTAGAATAATCAATGCAGAGAAGGCCATAAACCAACAGACAGAGATAAAAACCATGACATGAGAAATACGTGACAAATGCACAAGCTTCAGTAACTGACTCAATCAACTGGAAGAAAGAGTATCAGCGATTGAGGATCAAATGAATGAAATGAAGCGAGAAGAGAAGTCTAAAGAAAAAACAGGAAAAAGAAATGAACAAAGCCTTCAAGAAGTATGGGATTATGTGAAAAGACCGAACCTACATCTGATTGGGGTGCCTGAAAGTGAGGGGGAAAATGGAACCAAGTTGTAAAACGCTCTTCAGGATATCATCCAGGAGAACTTCCCCAATCTAGTAAGGCAGGGCAACATTCAAATTCAGGAAATACAGAGAATGCCACAAAGATACTTCTCGAGAAGAGCAACTCCAAGACATATAATTGTCAGACTCACCAAAGTTGAAATGAAGGAAAAACTGTTAAGGGCAGCCAGAGAGAAAGGTCGGGTTACCCACAAAGGGAAGCCCATCAGACTAACAGTAGATCTCTTGGCAGAAACTCTACAAGCTAGAAGAGAGTGTGGGCCAATATTCAACATTCTTAAAGAAAAGAATTTTCAACCCAGAATTTCATATACAGCCAAATTACATTTCATAAGTGAAGGAGAAATAAAATCCTTTACAGACAAGCAAATGCTTAGAGATTTTGTCACCACCAGGCCTGCCCTACAAGAGACCCTGAAGGAAGCACTAAACATGGAAAGGAACAACCGGTACCAGCCATTGCAAAAACATGGCAAAATGTAAAGACCATCAATGCTAGGAAGAAACTGCATCAACTAACGAGCAAAATAACCAGCTAATATCACAATGACAGGATCAAGTTCCCACATAACAATATTAACCTTAAATGTAAATGGACTAAATGCTCCAATTAAAAGACACAGACTGGCAAATTGGATAATGAGTCAAGACCCATCAGTTTGCTATATTCAGGAGACCCACCTCACATGCAGAGACATACATAGGCTCAAAATAAAGGGATGGAGGAAGATCTACCAAGCAAATGAAGAACAAAAAAAAGCAGGAGTTGCAATCCTAGTCTCTGACAAAACAGACTTTAAACCATCAAAGATCAAAAGAGACAAAGAAGGCCATTACATAATGGTAAAGGGATCAATTCAACAGGAAGAGCTAACTATGCTAAATATATATGCACCCAATACAGGAGCACCCAGATTCATAAAGCAAGTCCTTAGACACTTACAAAGAGACTTAGACTCCCATACAATAATAATGGGAGACTTCAATGCCCCACTGTCAACATTAGACAGATCAACGAGACAGAAAGTTAACAAGGATATCCATGACATGAACTCAACTCTGCACTAAGCAGACCTAATAGACATCTACAGAACTCTCCACCCCCAAATCAACAGAATATACATTCTTCTCAGTAACACATCACACTTATTCCAAAATTGACCACATAATTGGAAGTAAAGCACTCCTCAGCAAATGTAAAAGAACAGAAATTATAACAAACTGTCTCTCAGACCACAGTGCAATCAAACTAGAACTCAGGACTAAGAAACTCAATCAAAACCGCTCAACTACATGGAAACTGAACAACCTGCTCCTGAATGACTACTGGGTACATAACGAAATGAAGGCAGAAAGAAAGATGTTCTTTGAAACCAATGAGAACAAAGATACAACACACCAGAATCTCTGGGACACATTTAAAGCAGGGTATAGAGGGAAATTTATAGCACTGAACTTCCACAAGGGAAAGCTGGAAAGATCTAAAATCAACACTCTAACATCACAATTAAAAGAACTAGAGAGGCAAGAGCAAACACAGTGAAAAGCTAGCAGAAGGCAAGAAATAACTAAGATCAGAGCAGAACTGAAGGAGATAGAGACACAAAAAACCCTCCCAAAAATCAATGAATCCAGGAGTTGGTTTTTTGAAAAGATCAACAAAATTGATAGACCACTAGCAAGACTAATAAAGAATAAAAGAGAGAAGAATCAAATAGACGCAATAAAAAATGCTAAAGGGGATATCACCACCGACCCCACAGAAATACAAACTACCATCAGAGAATACTATAAACACCTTTATGCAAATAAACTAGAAAATCTAGATGAAATGGATAATTTCCTGGACACTTACCCTCTCCCAAAACTAAACCAGGAAGAAGTTGAATCCCTGAATAGACCAATAGCAGGCTTTGAAATTGAGGCAATAATTGATAGCCTACCAACCAAAAAAAAATCCAGGACCAGATGGATTCACAGCTGAATTCTACCAGAGGTACAAGGAGGAGCTGGTACCATTCCTTCTGAAACTATTCCAATCAATAGAAAAAGAGGGAATCCTCCCTAACTCATTTTATGAGGCCAGCATCATCCTGATACCAAAGCCTGGCAGAGACACAACAAAAAAAGAGAATTTTAGACCAATATCCCTGATGAACATCGATGCAAAAATCCTCAGTAAAATACTGGCAAACTGAACCCAGCAGCACATCAAAAAGCTTATCCACCATGATCAAGTGGGCTTCATTCCTGGGATGCAAGGCTGGTTCAACATACACAAATCAATAAACGTAATCCAGCATATAAACAGAGTCAAAGACAAAAACCACATGATCATCTCAATAGATGCAGAAAAGGCTTTTGACAAAATCCAACAGCCCTTCATGCTAAAAACTCTCAATAAATTCGGTATTGATGGAACATATCTCAAAATAATAAGAGCTATTTATGACAAACGCACAGCCAATATCATACTGAATGGGCAAAAACTGGAAGCATTCCCTTTGAAAACTGGCACAAGACAGAGATGCCTTCTCTCACCACTCCTATTCAACATAGTGTTGGAAGTTCTGGCTAGGGCAATCAGGCAAGAGAAAGAAATAAAGGGGATTCAGTTAAGAAAAAAAGAAGTCAAATTGTCCCTGTTTGTAGATGACATGATTGTATATTTAGAAAACCCCATCATCTCAGCCCAAAATCTCCTTAAGCTGATAAGCAACTTCAGCAAAGTCTCAGGATACAAAATCAATGTGCAAAAATCACAAGCATTCTTATACACCAGTAACAGACAAACAGAGAGCCAAATCAGGAATGAACTTCCATTCACAATTGCTTCAAAAAGAATAAAATACCTAGGAATCCAGCTTACAAGGGATGTAAAGGACCTCTTCAAGGAGAACTACAAACCACTGCTCAGTGAAATAAAAGAGGACACAAACAAATGGAAGAACATACCATGCTCATGGATAGGAAGAGTCAATATCATGAAAATGGCCATACTGCCCAAGGTAATTTATAGATTCAATGCCATCCCCATCAAGCTACCAATGAGTTTCTTCACAGAATCGGAAAAAAACTGCTTTAAAGTTCATACGGAACCAAAAAAGAGCCCATATTTCCAAGACAATCCTAAGTCAAAAGAACAAAGCTGGAGGCATCATGCTACCTGACTTCAAACTATACTACAAGGCTACAGTAACCAAAACAGCATGGTACTGGTACCAAAACAGAGATATAGACCAATGGAACAGAACAGAACCCTCAGAAATAATGTCATATATCTACAGCCATCTGATCTTTGACAAAGCTGAGAAAAATAAGAAATAGGGAAAGGATTCCCTATTTAATAAATGGTGCTGGGAAAATTGGCTAGCCATAAGTAAAAAGCTGAAACTGGACCCTTTCCTTACTCCTTATACCAAAATTAATTCCAGATGGATTAGAGACTTACATGTTAGACCTAAAACCATAAAAACCCTAGAAGCAAACCTAGATAATACCATTCAGGACATAGGCATGGGCAAGGAGTTCCTGTCTACATCACCAAAAGCAATGACAACAAAAGCCAAAATTGACAAATGGGATCTCATTAAACTAAAGAGCGTTTGCACAGCAAAAGAAACCACCATCAGAGTGAACAGGCAACCTACAGAATGGGAGAAAATTTTTGCAATCTACTCATCTGACAAAGGGCTAATATGCAGAATCTACAAAGAACTCAAACAAATTTACAAGAAAAAAACAAACAACCCCATCAAAAAGTGGGCAAAGGATATGAACAGACATTCCTCAAAAGAAGACATGCATATAGCCAACAGAGACACGAAAAAATGCTCATCATCACTGGCCATCAGAGAAATGCAAATCAAAACTGCAATGTGATACCATCTCACACCAGTTAGAATGGCAATCATTAAAAAGTCAGGAAACAACAGGTGCTGGAGAGGATGTGGAGAGATAGGAACACTTTTACACTCTTGGTGGGATTGTGAACTAGTTCACCCATTTTGGAAAACAGTATGGTGATTCCTCAAGGATCTAGAACTAGAAGTACCATATGACTCAGCCATCTCATTACTGGGTATAAACCCAAAGGATTATAAATCCTGCTGCTATAAAGACACATGCACACGTATGTTTATTGCAGCACTATTCACAATAGGAAAGACTTGGAATCAACCCAAATGTCCATCAGTGACAGACTGGATTAAGAAAAGGTGGCACATATACACCATGGAATACTATGCAGCCATAAAAACGGATGAGTTTGAGTCCTTTGTAGAGACATGGATGCAGCTGGAAACCATCATTCTCAGCAAACTATCGCAAGAGCAGAAAACCAAACACCGCATGTTTTCACTCATAGGTGGGAACTGAACAATGAGATCCCTTGGACATGGGAAGGGGAACATCACACACCAGTGCCTATTATGGGGAGGGGGGAGGGCGGAGGGATTGCATTGGGAGTTATACCTGATGTAAATGACGAGTTGATGGGTGCTGACGAGTTGATGGGTGCAGCACACCAACATGGCACAAGTATACATATGTAACAAACCTGCACGTTGTGCACATGTACCCTAGAACTTAAAGTATAACCAAAAAAAGAAAAAAAAAAAAAAAAACCTATAGAAAAGATAAAATGAAAAGCTAAAAACAATTAAATTATTCTCCAAAAATGCTGGAAAAGAACTTAAAAAGGAACAAATTACAAAAATGACAAATAGAAAATTGTATGATTGTATACTTCAAGCTAGTAGTTATAAATATTAATTTTTTAATAGAATTAGAGTTGCATAAATGACTAAACACTTTAGTTAAAATGGAGTAATTATCAGGTTAGATAAAAAGCAAGAGTCAACCTTATACTATACATAAGAAATGTCATTTAGATATAAAGATAGAGATAGGTTAAAAGAAAAAAAAACATGATACACTATAAAATATTAGGGGTGGCTATTTTATCTGATAGTGTAGACTTCAAGACAATGAGTATTAACAGAGATAAAAAGGGAGTTTTCATAATTAGAAAATGTGAATTCCTCAAAGACATACAAATACTAAAAGTATAGGTAAAAATAGAGCTTCAAAATAGATAAAGCAAAAACTGTTAGAGCTAAAGTGACAAATAAACAAATCAATTATTCTAGTTGGAGATTCCAGCATTCATCTCTCAATACAGAATAGAAGTTCGTATGGATATATAAGAACTAAACTGTACCATCAACCAACTTGATCTAATTGACATCTGTAAAACGCTCCACCTAAGAACAGCAGAACCCTTTTCAAATCCACTAAACATATTCACCAAGATTTGCTATATAATGGCTCATAAAGCATATCTCAATAAATTGAAAATGATACAAACCATACAAAATATTTTCTATACTATGAAATTAAATTGAAGACTGATAATAAAAACATAATTAGAGAAAAGCAATTATCTGGAAATTAAGCAACATACATTTAAATATCTCATGAAACAAAAAAGAAGTTACAAGGGAAATTGGAAAGTATTTTGTATTGGATATCAAAAGCATATTATTTCAAATCTTTAGTGTACAACTAGAGCATTGGATAGACAGAACTATATAGCTTTAAATGTTGACATTACAAAAAAAGTTTTTAAATAAATCTTTTAAATTTTATATCTTGAGCTAAGAAACGAAGAGCAAAGAACACAGAAGAAAGAAAATGACAAGAATAGACACCAAAGACATAGAAAATAGACAAGAGAAAATAAATACAACTAAATTTTTATTTTCTGAAAACAACTAGATTGATTAAGTAAACAAGAGATAAAACCCAAAATACCGATATTAAGGATGATAAAAAGTAAACCACCATAGAAACTATGAATTTTTTTTAAAAAAAGGGGATATTGTGAACAACTTTTTGCCAGTAAATTCAAGCATTTGGATGAAAGAATTTCCTAAAAGATATAAATTATCAATGTGAAAACAAGAAGGCATGCAAACTCTCAATAGTTCTATCAATAAAATTGAATTTGTAATTAGAATCTACAAGGAAAATTCCAGGCCTAGTAAACTTCATTAGTGCATTTTAACAATTATTCAAACAAAAACCAATATCAATGTTAAACAGAAATGGAATCTTAAATCAAAAACAGGAAGAAAGCCCACTATCCAACTCATTGTGTAAGGCGAGAATAGTTCTGAAATCAGAACCAGATAAATACAAGAAAATAATATTACTAATGAAAATCCCTCATTTATATAGATGCAAAAATCTTCAACCAAATATTAGCTTATCGAATCTAGCAATATATAAAAACAGCAATATGTTTTGGCTCAGTGGGGTTTATCCCAGGAATACAAAGGCAGATGTTGATATGGAACAACTGGAAATCCCATGCTTTGCTGGTGAGAATATATATTTTTAATCACTTTGTCAAACTATTTGGTGTTAACTACTACATGAATAGATGTATAACCTATGACCCAGCAGTTTCATTCCTAAGTATGTGTCCAATACAAATGTATGCACGTTTGTGCTATCTAATAAGTAGATGTGTAACATTGATAATAACAGCAACAAAATGATAAAACTTAAAAAGTCCAACTGTAGAATACTTTTTATATATTTATACAAGGAAATACATAATAATGAAAATGAACAGCTTTATGTAACAGTATAAATGAATCTAACAAACAGTGTTGACTGAAAGATGACAGATACACAAGATTACATATTTTATAATTCTCTTTATGTAAGCTTCAAAATTGCATTAGAAATCAGCATAGAAAATTATTTTTGAGGTGTAGAGAAGCTTAGATGTTGAGTGGGACCTCTTGGGTTCTGTATATATTACATTTCTTGACCTGAGTGGTGATGACACAGGTATGTTTACTGTGAAATCAAAGGACATCAATCTATGTCCTTTGATTTGTGCATTTTTACATCTGTATTATATTTTAATGAAAAAGAAATATATACCATTGAATCAAAAATTACATTGCTGTGATTACACTTTGTTTCTGATATATAATCTTAGGAAGCAAATGCCTCCCTACTTTTTAATTAAAGTAATAAATGTATTTTTAATGAAAAACAGAGGGGCGGAGCAAGATGGCCGAATAGGAACAGCTTCAGTCTCCATCTCCCAGCGCGAGCGACACAGAAGACCGGTGATTTCTGCATTTTCAACTGAGGTACTGGGGTCATCTCACTCGGGAGTGCTGGACAATCGGTGCTGGTCAGCTGCTGCAGCCCGACCAGCGAGAGCTGAAGCAGGGCGAGGCATCGCCTCACCTGGGAAGCGCGAGGGGGAAGGGAGTCCCTTTTCCTAGCCAGGGGAACTGAGACACACAACACCTGGAAAATCGGGTAACTCCCACCCCAATACTGCGCTGTAACACCGGCACACCGGAGATTGTATCCCACACCTGGCCGGGAGGGTCCCACGCCCACGGAGCCTCTCTCCTTGCTAACACAGCAGTCTGCGGCAATCTAACCGCAAGGCAGCAGCGAGGCTGGGGGAGGGGCGCCCGCCATCGCTGAGGCTTAAGTAGGTAAATAAAGCCGCTGGGAAGCTCGAACTGGGTGGAGCTCACAGCAGCTCAAGGAAACCTGCCTGTCTCTGTAGACTGCGCCTCTGGGGACAGGGCTCAGCTAAAGGAGCAGAAGCCTGTGAAACGCGAACGACTCTGTCTGACAGCTTTGAAGAGAGCAGTGGATCTCCCAACACGGAGGTTGAGATCTGAGAAGGGGCAGTCTGCCTGCTCAAGTGGGTCACTGACCCCTGAGTAGCCTAACTGGGAGACATCCCCCACTAGGGGCAGTCTGACACCCCACACCTCACAGGGTGGAGTACACCCCTGAGAGGAAGCTTCCAAAGCAAGAATCAGACAGGTGCACTCGCTGTTCAGCAATATTCTATCTTCTGCAACCTCTGCTGCTGATACCCAGGCAAACAGGGTCTGGAGTGGACCTCAAGCAATCTCCAACAGACCTATAGCTGAGGGTCCTGACAGTCAGAAGGAAAACTATCAAACAGGAAGGACACCTATATCAAAACCCCATCTGTACGTCACCATCATCAAAGACCAGTGACAGATAAAACCACAAATATGGGGAAAAAGCAGGGCAGAAAAGCTGGAAATTCAAAAAATAAGAGCGCATCTCCTCCTGCAAAGGAGCACAGCCCATCGCCAGCAACAGATCAAAGCTGGTCAGAGAATGATTTTGATGAGATGAGAGAAGAAGGCTTCAGTCCATCAAACCTCTCAGAGCTAAAGGAGGAATTACGTACCCAGCGCAAAGAAACTAAAAATCTTGAAAAAAGAGTGGAAGAATTGACAGCTAGACTAATTAATGCAGAGAAGGTCATAAACGAAATGACAGAGATGAAAACCATGACACGAGAAATACGTGACAAATGCACAAGCTTCAGTAACCGACTCGATCAACTGGAAGAAAGAGTATCAGCGATGGAGGATCAAATGAATGAAATGAAGCGAGATGAGAAACCAAAAGAAAAAAGAAGAAAAAGAAATGAACAAAGCCTGCAAGAAGTATGGGATTATGTAAAAAGACCAAATCTACGTCTGATTGGGGTGCCTGAAAGTGAGGGGGAAAATGGAACCAAATTGGAAAACACTCTACAGGATATCATCCAGGAGAACTTCCCCAACCTAGCAGGGCAGGCCAACATTCAAATTCAGGAAATACAGAGAATGCCACAAAGATACTCCTCCAGAAGAGCAACTCCAAGACACATAATTGCCAGATTCACCAAAGTTGAAATGAAGGAAAAAATCTTAAGGGCAGCCAGAGAGAAAGGTCGGGTTACCCACAAAGGGAAGCCCATCAGACTGACAGCAGATCTCTCGGCAGAAACTCTACAAGCCAGAAGAAAGTGGGGGCCAATATTCAACGTTCTTAAAGAAAAGAATTTTAAACCCAGAATTTCATATCCAGCCAAACTAAGTTTCATAAGTGAAGGAGAAATAAAATTCTTTACAGATAAGCAAATGGTTAGAGATTTTGTCACCACCAGGCCTGCCTTACAAGAGACCCTGAAGGAAGCCCTAAACATGGAAAGGAACAACCGGTACCAGCCATTGCAAAAACATGCCAAAATGTAAAGACCATCGAGCCTAGGAAGAAACTGCATCAACTAATGAGCAAAATAACCAGTTAATATCATAATGGCAGGATCAAGATCACACATAACAATATTAACCTTAAATGTAAATGGACTAAATGCTCCAATTAAAAGACACAAACTGGCAAACTGGATAAAGAGTCAAGACCCATCAGTCTGCTGTCTTCAGGAGACCCATCTCACATGCAGAGACATACATAGGCTCAAAATAAAAGGATGGAGGAAGATCTACCAAGCAAATGGAGAACAAAAAAAAGCAGGGGTTGCAATCCTAGTCTCTGATAAAACAGACTTTAAACCATCAAAGATCAAAAGAGACAAAGAAGGCCATTACATAATGGTAAAGGGATCAATCCAACAGGAAGAGCTAACTATCCTAAATATATATGCACCTAATACAGGAGCACCCAGATTCATAAAGCAAGTCCTTAGAGACTTACAAAGAGACTTAGACTCCCATACAATAATAATGGGAGACTTCAACACTCCACTGTCAACATTAGACAGATCAACGAGACAGAAAGTTAACAAAGATATCCAGGAATTGAACTCATCTCTGCACCAAGCGGACCTAATAGACATCTATAGAACTCTCCACCCCAAGTCAACAGAATATACATTCTTCTCAGCACCACATCACACTTATTCCAAAATTGACCACATAATTGGAAGTAAAGCACTCCTCAGCAAATGTAAAAGAACAGAAATTATAACAAACTGTCTCTCTGACCACAGTGCAATCAAACTAGAACTCAGGACTAAGAAATTCAATCAAAACCGCTCAACTACATGGAAACTGAACAACCTGCTCCTGAATGACTACTGGGTACATAACGAAATGAAAGCAGAAATAAAGATGTTCTTTGAATCCAATGAGAACAAAGATACAACATACCAGAATCTCTGGGACACATTTAAAGCAGTGTGTAGAGGGAAATTTATAGCACTAAGTGCCCACAAGAGAAAGCAGGAAAGATCTAAAATTGACACTCTAACATCACAATTAAAAGAACTAGAGAGGCAAGAGCAAACACATTCAAAAGCTAGCAGAAGGCAAGAAATAACTAAGATCAGAGCAGAACTGAAGGAGATAGAGACACAAAAAACCCTCCAAAAAATCAATGAATCCAGGAGTTGGTTTTTTGAAAAGATCAACAAAATTGACAGACCGCTAGCAAGGCTAATAAAGAAGAAAAGAGAGAGGAATCAAATAGATGCAATTAAAAATGATAAAGGGGATATCACCACCAACCCCACAGAAATACAAACTACCATCAGAGAATACTATAAACACCTCTACGCAAATCAACTAGAAAATCTAGAAGAAATGGATAATTTCCTGGACACGTACACTCTTCCAAGACTAAACCAGGAAGAAGTTGAATCCCTGAATAGACCAATAGCAGCCTCTGAAATTGAGGCAACAATTAATAGCCTACCCACCAAAAAAAGCCCAGGACCAGATGGATTCAGAGCAGAATTCTACCAGAGGTACAAGGAGGAGCTGGTACCATTCCTTCTGAAACTATTCCAATCAATAGAAAAAGAGGGAATCCTCCCTAACTCATTTTATGAGGCCAACATCATCCTGATACCAAAGCCTGGCAGAGACACAACAAAAAAAGAGAATTTTAGACCAATCTCCCTGATGAACATCGATGCAAAAATCCTCAATAAAATCCTGGCAAACCGGATTCAGCAGCACATCAAAAAGCTTATCCACCATGATCAAGTGGGCTTCATCCCTGGGATGCAAGGCTGGTTCAACATTCGCAAATCAATCAACGTAATCCAGCATATCAACAGAACCAAAGACAAGAACCACATGATTATCTCAATAGATGCAGAAAAGGCTTTTGACAAAATTCAACAGCCCTTCATGCTAAAAACGCTCAACAAATTCGGTATTGATGGAACGTACCTCAAAATAATAAGAGCTATTTATGACAAACCCACAGCTAATATCATACTGAATGGGCAAAAACTGGAAAAGTTCCCTTTGAAAACTGGCACAAGACAGGGATGTCCTCTCTCACCACTCCTATTCAACATAGTGTTGGAAGTTCTGGCTAGGGCAATCAGGCAAGAGAAAGAAATCAAGGGTATTCAGTTAGGAAAAGAAGAAGTCAAATTGTCCCTGTTTGCAGATGACAAGATTGTGTATTTAGAAAACCCCATCGTCTCAGCCCAAAATCTTCTTAAGCTGATAAGCAACTTCAGCAAAGTCTCAGGATACAAAATCAATGTGCAAAAATCACAAGCATTCTTATACACCAGTAACAGACAAGCAGAGAGCCAAATCAGGAATGAACTTCCATTCACAATTGCTTCAAAGAGAATAAAATACCTAGGAATCCAACTTACAAGGGATGTAAAGGACCTCTTCAAGGAGAACTACAAATCACTGCTCAGTGAAATCAAAGAGGACACAAACAAATGGAAGAACATACCATGCTCATGGATAGGCAGAATCAATATTGTGAAAATGGCCATACTGCCCAAGGTAATTTATAGATTCAATGCCATCCCCATCAAGCTACCAATGAGTTTCTTCACCGAATTGGAAAAAACTGCTTTAAAGTTCATATGGAACCAAAAAAGAGCCCGCATTGCCAAGACAATCCTAAGTCAAAAGGACAAAGCCGGAGGCGTCACGCTACCTGACTTCAAACTATACTACAAGGCTACAGTAACCAAAACAGCATGGTACTGGTACCAAAACAGAGATATAGACCAATGGAACAGAACGGAGCCTTCAGAAATAATGCCACACATCTACAACCATCTGATATTTGACAAACCTGAGAAAAACAAGAAATGGGGAAAGGATTCCCTATTTAATAAATGGTGCTGGGAAAATTGGCTAGCCATAAGTAGAAAGCTGAAACTGGATCCTTTCCTTACTCCTTATACGAAGATTAATTCAAGATGGATTAGAGACTTAAATGTTAGACCTAATACCATAAAAACCCTAGAAGAAAATCTAGGTAGTACCATTCAGGACATAGGCATGGGCAAGGACTTCATGTCTAAAACACCAAAAGCAACGGCAGCAAAAGCCAAAATTGACAAATGGGATCTCATTAAACTAAAGAGCTTCTGCACAGCAAAAGAAACTACCATCAGAGTGAACAGGCAACCTACAGAATGGGAGAAAATTTTTGCAATCTACTCATCTGACAAAGGGCTAATTTCCAGAATCTACAAAGAACTCACACAAATATACAAGAAAAAAACAAACAACCCCATCCAAAAGTGGGGAAGGGATATGAACAGACATTTCTCAAAAGAAGACATTCATACAGCCAACAGACACATGAAAAAATGCTCAGCATCACTGGCCATCAGAGAAATGCAAATCAAAACCACAATGAGATACCATCTCACACCAGTTAGAATGGCAATCATTAAAAAAATCAGGAAACAACAGGTGTTGGAGAGGATGTGGAGAAATAGGAACACTTTTACACTGTTGGTGGGATTGTAAACTAGTTCAACCATTATGGAAAACAGTATGGCGATTCCTCAAGGATCTAGAACTAGATGTACCATATGACCCAGCCATCCCACTACTGGGTATATACCAAAGGATTATAAATTATGCTACTACAAAGACACATGCACACGTATGTTTATTGCGGCACTATTCACAATAGCAAAGACTTGGAATCAACCCAAATGTCCATCTGTGACAGACTGGATTAAGAAAATGTGGCACATATACACCATGGAATACTATGCAGCCATAAAAAAGGATGAGTTTGCGTCCTTTGTAGGGACATGGATGCAGCTGGAAACCATCATTCTTAGCAAACTATCACAAGAACAGAAAACCAAACACCGCATGTTCTCACTCATAGGTGGGAACTGAACAATGAGCTCACTTGGACTCGGGAAGGGGAACATCACACACTGGGGCCTATCATG
>NC_045448.1:84965479-84967156 GCF_002776525.5 Piliocolobus tephrosceles | reverse complement strand
CACAAGAAGAGAAAACCAAACACCGCATGTTCTCACTCATAGGTGGGAACTGAACAATGAGCTCACTTGGACTCGGGAAGGGGAACATCACACACTGGGGCCTATCATGGGGAGGGGGGAGGGGGGAGGGATTGCATTGGGGAGTTATACCTGATATAAATGATGAATTGATGGGTGCTGATGAGTTGATGGGTGCAACACACCAACATGGCACATGTATACATATGTAACCTGCACGTTATGCACATGTACCCTAGAACTTAAAGTATAATAAAAAAAAAAAAAAACAATAAAAATTACATAAAAGCATATATTAAGCTTCAAGTAAATGAACAGTAAATGTTTTCTTTTTCATAGCAACTACTTTCCAGAGAAGAACCCTATGAGAAGGCATTTCTGACTTTAACAATGAAATCTTCTCTGGAGGTGCTGATATAAACTGGAGCAAAACTTTGATCTGCTGATTTTCATTATTAGCCTCATTGGTTTTTCATTGTTTCATCCTTCCGTAGCTTTGTGAACATTATGGTGGGGAAATGCCTGTTTCCCCTGAGATTGGCTTATAAATCACTGTCCATTCATTTGTGCTGATTTTCCTATTAATGTCTGAGAATCTGAATGTGTAAAGAAATCTGTTTTTACTTTGCTTAATGCTAAACTTGTTTAACTTGGTGTTTTTGACATTGCCCTTGATATTTTGAAAAGCATTTCTGTTTTCTGGCACTAATACAATCACTCTAGAACCATTATGATATTTTCTTGGCCAAGTCATGGAATCAAGTACTTTTCAAGGTTCCTACTGATTTTTCCAATTCCACATATTGTGTTGCTTTACCCTACCTTTTCGGAATGAGGATTCAACTTCTAGGGCTGTCTTCTAGCCTGATAATTTACAAAAAGGAGCTCAAAGGGAGTCATTGTGAAGCAGTATAGAAGATCCCTGCCACTGTGATATGGGAGACAGACAAGTTGAGGCCATGCACCAGCAGAACTCTACCTCATGTGGCATCACAAGAGCAGAGTACAAATAGTTTTTCCCGCTCTCACAGCTGTGCTCACTATGTGTAATAGAAGCGGTCCCTTCAATGAAGAGAATGGGACTACAGTGAAGGAGAGATTGGTAGTTAGTCAATTTAATAAATAAGAGCCCGAGGATAATTTTCCCAGGATCTCAGATGCTATTCACACAAATTTCATAATCATTTTATAGTAACCCTTACTAATCCTATTAATGTTGCACAAATCACTATAATATTAGCCAATGGTAATCAGGATTCCTGGATGGTAATGTGAATATGCAGTATATATTAGTCTGTTAGGGCTGTCATAACAAAGTACCACAGACTAGGTGTCTTTTTTTGAGATGGAGTCTTGCTCTGTCACGCAGGCTGGAGTACAATGGTGTGACCTCCACTCACTGCAACCTCCACTTCCCAGGTTCAAGTGATTCTCCTGCCTCAGCCTTCTGAGTAGCTGGGATTACAGGTGTGCACCACCACACCCAGCTAATTTTTTGTATTTTTAGTGGAGATGGGGTTTCACAGTGTTAGCCAGGCTGGCCTTGAAATCCTGACCTCATGATCTGCCCTCCTCAGCCTCCCAAAGTGCTGGGATTACAGGCATGAGCCACTGTGCCCTGCCTGACTTGGTGTGAAGAAGAAGAAGAAGAAGAAGAAG
>NC_045448.1:84951393-84965469 GCF_002776525.5 Piliocolobus tephrosceles | reverse complement strand
AAGAAGAAGGAAGAAGAAGGAAGAAGGAAGAAGAAGAAGAAATTTTTTATCTCACAGTTCTAAAGGCTGAAAGTCCAAGATCAAGGTGTTGGCAGGGTTGATTTTTTCTATGGTTTCTCTCATTGGCTTGCAGATGACTGTCTCCCCCTTGTGTCTTCACATAGTCTTCCATCTGTATTTTAATCTCCTCTTATCAGGACACCAATCACAATGGATTAGGACCCACCCTAATGACTTCATTTTAACTTTAACTCTTTAAATACCCTATCTCTAAATACAGTCACATTCTGAGATACTGGGGAGTTAAAGCTTTAACATATGAATTTTGGGGAGGACACAATACTGTTGATACCACAGTGATATCTTTCTAATCTTGGTCAGGTGCATTGAATTGCTATATGCAGCAAATGTATTATATGTGTGTGGTAGCATCACATTCTGAAGTCTGTGCTCCAAATGGAAGGTGAACCTGCTTGTGGAATGTGAAAAATAAATGGAAGCAAATAGTAATACTTATAACTTCTTTGCAGAAGGCATATTAGCATTCCAGCAGAATTTTATAGCTAAATACATTTTAATGAAACTAGTTATTTGCAAAAGCATTGTAAAGCCGGTTTTAAAATATCAGCTCCTACAGCACTGCTTTGTCCCTTTCTCCTTTGTTCAGTGATGTAACACACACTAACGCAGGAACTTATTAGAAATTAATGACCCTCACAGTTAAAGCAAATAGATTGAACTCATCCTGTTTGCTATCAAATCTGTTCTGTCTTCAGTACATCCTATGTCTTTTAATGATAGTACCAGTTCATTGTCACCCAGTGACCCAAACTGTGGCATCTTTGACTTTCTTCTTGCCCTTCTCTTTATTATAACATAGCAGTTGCAGTCAAACAGATCTGGGTTCAAATCTAGGTTTGTCCTTTCCCTTTGCTTTAGTTTCTCGTCTATAAAATGTGAGATAAAAACAATACCCAGAGCCAAATGATAAAATAAATGCCTCTGGCAATAAATGCTTAGTGTTACTAATTATTACTATTATTGTCACTGATTCTACCTCTAAAGTTTTTTTTTTTTTTTTTTTAATTTTACTTTAAGTTCTGGGATACATGGGCTGAATGTGTAGGTTTGTCACATAGGTATACATGTGCCATGGTGGTTTGCTGTGCCTGTCAACCCATCATCTATGTTTTAAGCCCCGCATGCATTAGGTATTTGTCTTTCTGCTCTCCCTCCCCTTTCCTCCCACCCTCTGCATCTAAACTTTCATGGCTGTACATTTGTCTTCATTTATACTGCTCCTGTCCTAATTTAGGACTGGTCTTCTTGTCACTCTGAATTTTTGTACATCTAATCTAATCTACTTATTTATCACTTTTATTCTTAAGGCCTGGCTGTAATTGTACTTTGCTCCCTTCAAAAACTTGCAATGACTTTAAATTACCCAGAAAATAAAGCTGAATAGTCTTAATCCGGCTTTTTTAGGCCTTTTGAGTTTTAGGTGAATGTCCCTTTTTAAAGGCCAAAGGGTCTCTTTGGTCTCAATCTGCCCTTCACCTGCAGTGTTGTCTTGGATCAGTCCATACACTTGGCAGTGACAATGCCTACTCTCATGGTTTATTATAAGGATTATTTATTTTAATTCCTAGAAGTCCCTTTGAAAGCTTCATTATCTAGCAGAATAGACTTTGGAAAATCGATTAACTTATCTGGGATTTCTTCTATTTGTTTGTAAATTGACATGGTTCACAAATTTGAGTTTGTATAAGAATCACCTAGAAAACTTGTGAAATGTGGACTTTAGACCTCATCCCAGACAGAGATTCTGATGATACTTTACTTTTTAAAAAAAAAAAAGAGGTATAACATATGATAAGTGCATAATCTACACTAATGTTAGGTGTATATCTTGATTTTTTTACATATGTATATGCTTGTGTGAACATCAATCAGGTCAAGATATATCAGACAATCCCAGACTTAGGATGGTTGGACTTAACGATTTTTTGACTTAATGACAGTTTGAATATGGAACACTTATTGCAATATGTGATGAATTATTCAACAAATTGCATGAGCTATTCGACACTTTATTACAAAACAGGCTTTGTGTTAGCTAAATTTTGTCCAGTCGTAGGCTAATTTAAATGTTTTGAGCATATTGAAAGCAGACTAGACTAACCTATGGTGTTTGGGAGGTTAGGTGTAATACATACATTTTCAACTTACTATGAGTTTATCAGGACTTAAGCCCATCTTAAGTCGAGAAGCATCTGTGTAAAATATTTCCAGCACCCTGGAAATTCTCCATGCCTTCCCAGTCTTTGCCTTTTCCGGAGACATAATAGTTTCTAACCACTATTTTAACTTCTATCATGATTCCTTTTTAGCTATATGGATTAGATGAATTTTGATGTTCCTTTTAATTCTAGTTTTCTTTGAGTCTCAATTTCTAATTCAGATGGAGAAATAAAATCATTTTGAATAGGTTCACATTGTCATCCAAAATTTAGATAATTTCTGCCATCCACATCTATCCCCAACTTTAACCCCTCCTTTGACCCTTCACCTCCGCAAACCTTCATATTCTTTCTTATTCTTCAGCTCTATTAGGGCTCCTTCCCAAGCTAAGATAGAAATAAAGAATACTAAATTTAGAAGTCAAGTATTCTAACCCCCCCTTACTTGCAACAATTCCTTCCACGACATCCCCGGAAAGTGGTCTTTTGCCTCTGTTTAAGAACTTCTGGTAACTGAGACCTGATTATGTCAAATTATTAGACATTTGTCTTTGCTGAAAATTGCTTTCATATGTTGAACATTGTAAAATATTATTTGGTATATTTTCTCATAGTTATGCCCTCTAGAATAATAAAGAATATCCGGTCTTTTTTCTTTATGGCAACCTTTCAAATATCTGAGACAGTTGCCACATACACTCTAAGACTTTTTTTTTCTCTAGTTATTGGAGTCAGAACTCCCAGCGCTTTATTGGCTCTTGCCATGCCTTTCAGAGACCTGAGTCTGAAGGATGCTAGGTAATTGAGAGTTATAGTAGCCTACCAAGGGAGAAATTACACTTTATGCTGTAACACAACTGTTGGAGCAATCATGTACAAGTTCTACCCCAGTGGTACATGGAGAACGGCGTATATTCCTTCTCTCTCTGCAGAATTGGCTTCATGGATGTGCACCCTGTATAGTCTCACTGGGCTCATGCCTGGAGTTTTTCACTCTACTGTTGCCATCTTAAAATTCTTAATATTTTTTGAACAAGGGGCCCACGTTTTCATTTTTCACTGGGTTCCACAAAATTAGGTAGCCAGTTCTACTTTTCTGGCTGTATTGCATTTGCTAATGTCCTAAATATTTTTATTTTTCTTCTTAGTAATACCTCCTCTAACAGCTATTAGGAGTGTATTATATTTTATAGTCCTTTTTAACTTATTTCAGATAACTTTTCCTTAGAGCAATGAACATAGGTTCAATATTAAAATCTTATAGATGAGCAACCTAAGGCTTAAAGAAATTAAGCGAATTGCTGAAGTTTCATAGCTTATTAGTAACAAAGCTGGCTCAGAACCAAATCCTCTGACTTCAGCATTCATTACATAAGGCCCTCTTCCTTTCTCTTGAGAGGTGCTGTATTTTAAATTCCAAGGCTTTAAGTCAAATACTCTAGTCTTATTAACTTCTCAGTTTCCTATAGCTCATTCTGTTTTAGTTCATTCTCCAGGCGCCATGCTTTGACTTGATGTTCCTGAATTGCTGACTCATATTTCGTATAGAATTCACTCTATTTGCCCCTCAGGTCATTTACCCAAATTGCCTAGTCCTCTCTTATCTGATAATTGAAGCTTATTTTTCTACCCTATGTGATTCACCCTGAGCTTGCATTTTTTAAAATGTAATCTCAGGTTAATTTTGAAAAAATTCCAATGCAATCTCATTTTTTCCTCCCTTGATTATAATTCAGATCTATAGCTAATCTCCAGATCATTAAGGGTGTTCCAGTAATTGGAAAGAAATCTCCATGCTTTTTTCATTAAGAGCTCATCTAACTTGCAAAGGGAAGTTAAACTAACTTAAGCTGCTAAGACTTGCCTTATTTGACCAAAAAGGAATCCAAAGCAATTCTATGAAAATGTAGTTTCATTCATAATTATATTAGTCAGGGGAAGGGAAATGGAGAGTATAATGTAACAAGGTTATAAAGACCATCTTAATGTGGCAAGGTCGATAGTAGTGTGAAGCTTCAAGGTTGGCTTTACCCCTGCACACTCCACAGATGGATTTTTATCCTTGTGCGCTGCCTGGCCCAAATGAAATTGGAGTGGTTGTCTTTGTCTTTCAGTAAATACACTGACTCATGCTTTGTTTCCTGGAGACCCAGGCTAAGACACATGCATGTTCACCACTGAGGTAGTCTACCAATGCCACTTCCTAATTTCTAGAGGATAAAATAAAAAGACATGATCATGATTAGTCAATTGCCCTTATATCTGTAACATTCCCAGTTGAGGGACAGAACCCATTTAAAGCAGACACCACTGACCTAGAAATAAATTGAACCAGTCATTTCCATCTCAGTTAATGACACCACAATCTTCCCCACTTATGAATTTAAAAACCTGGGCACTCTCATTGATCTCTTCCTTTTTTTTAACCTTTCCATCTAGTTAAACAACAAACACCATGGATTCTATCTCCAAATATCCCCCAAATGACCCTTGCTCTCCATTTCCACAGCTACACTTACACACCGTACACTGTGCTTACACACTACATCTGCACACTGTGCCTACACGCTACAGCTCAGAGCAGCACTGTTTCTCACCTGATCCCTGAGATAAACTCTTAATTTGTCTCCATTGGCTCCTTTAAAATACACTGACTACACAGAAATGAGATCAGACTTTTAATAATGCAAATCTGATTATGCCATTCCCCTCATTATAACCCCATCCTGGTGCTGCATCCTCTTATTCTGTTTGTCTTTTTGTATGTACTTAATGTCATCTCTATACTCTTTTCCATCATTTATATTGTTCTCTTCTGCATCCCCCCACCTCAATTATAGAATGAAAAGAAAAAGCGTCCTCCTATCTTGGTCATCATCTCTCTCCCCATGCTTACAAGACTACTGTCACCCACTAGGTGCTCAAAAATTATTTGCTAAGTAAATTAATGAACCTGCAAACCAAGGCTTATATATAGTCCATCTCTCTTTATTTTAGAACATTCTCCCCAATAACCCAGTGTTAAGTTTTGGCAAACTGCTGTCTTGCCTAAGTTAGGCACTCAGGGATTGAATGTCTGCTTAACTCTTTGATTTAGCTGTAGCCAGTATTCTAATTCTGATTATAGACTGGCTTCCCTTTTCTTTCCACTATGCCTCTTTTCCACTATACCTTCAGCTGTACAACTCTAGCAGCAATGGTTCCTCCTATTAGATTTCAGCTTATAACTGGTTATGGCTTCGTGTCTGTTCTTTCCCTATATCCGAGGTTACATTTCAACGTTGACTAGGCTGCTGTTCTCAGCTTCTCCTGTCCCAGTTCCTTCCGCTGGACCAACCAATACTTGCAAATCATCACATAGCCTTTACGTCCTGTAGCGTTCAGTGGATCCAAGGCAGAAAGCACATGAGGTGACTAAGCCAGAGGAGTAACTCCTTCTGAGCACATATTCAAAATAAATGTTTCCTCCAAGCCGACGTTTGCAAGTCTTCTCTGCATAAACACAAGCACTTGTTCCAAAAAAAAAAAACAAAAAAACAAACAAAAAAAAGCTTGTATTTTTGTGCTTATTGAGTTCATCTATGAATCTATGATGAAAACAGCATTGGTCAAACCCCAGAGAAAAATTAAGCCGCATTTGTATTATTCCCAACTGTTCTCTCATCTTAAAACTTAGCTGTTCACTTAGAAGTTAAGAAAGATTGCAATAAGCATCTGGCAAAGCAGTCCTAATGGCAGAGACGGGACATCAAGCACAACTTTGGCTGGCATTTTCAGGATTTTTAAATGCTTGGTTGCAATTCTCACTTCCACAAGGATTTCATGAAGATTAATAATGTAAGAAAAAGGCCATCTTTCAAGTAACTGAACATGGTAACTGTTAGTACATTTTTTTTCCAGCAAAATTGGAAAAAAGATGAAATGTTTCTCTTTGTAAATCTATTTTAATTTTGTTTCTTTTCTTTAAAAATACGTATTCCTATACCATTATATCATGGTATTTATATATACATATAAATATATATACACATGCATACACCTACACACATATATACACATTCAGATATATATGAATGTCATGTATGTATGTATAAATGTATAATATTTGGTAAGGTTACTTTGGTCATAACAAATAATATAGATTAACTGGACTAGCAAATGTACTGTAGTAGGCACTCAATAAATATTAACCATTATGACTGCTATATTATGAAATTTCTATAAATAATTAATACTTTAAAAAGAAAAAGGGAGATCAACTTCTAGTATGAGAGTGTGAAGACCTTCCTGGTCTGCTCTGCAGTGAAACTAGTAAAAGCTATTTTTAGAAAAACTGTTTAAAACCTCTGGAAAATGGTCCTAAGGCCAAAATGCAAATGAAGAAACATTTATTCAAAAATATGGATAAGAATTCAGCAAGAAAGGTGAGAAATCTGTGATATTTTAAGTGGGACTGCTTCCCCACAACCCAGCAAGACAAATCCTCTACTCTAGACTGCTGCAACCAAGGACACACATTCCTACTCACCCCAGCATACACACTGAGGGCTCGCTTCTTGGGGTGAGCATGGTATCAGCATTTTCGTCCTGCCCTAGTTACTGGTTGCTGAAGATAAGTCCCAGGTTGAGGCCGAGGGCTTACTTTTTCTGCTCAGCCTTTTCTCATGGAACAGAGGCTCTAATTTGGGTGCAGCACCCGAGACCACTGGGGCCATGACCACTCTTTTCTGGATCATGAGTTGGTGTTTTCATGCCAAGAAAGGAAAGACAAGAGGATCCCAGACAGCTGCCCCCCATGAAGCACTGAGCTTCTAAAACAGGAGTATCAACCAGAGAGAAGCTTGGCAGGTCCTCACTCCCAGCCTCAGTGCCCTGGTTCAGAGACTTTGCTGGGAGAGAAATAGGACGTAATATAGATAGCTTCAATTCTTTTTTCAAAAGAACTGACTTCATTTGGAAGAGAATGAAAAAGTTCAACCCCCAAAGCTTGAAAACAATTTTAAAAATGGTAGAATTGTGGTGAAAGGCAATTGGAATATGATTCAGGATACCAGCTGTTATGGTTAACTTTATGTGGCAATGTGGCTAGGACATAGTACCCAAGCATTTGGTCAGACATGTTTGGATATTGCTGTAGAAGTATATTTTAGATGAGGTTAACATTTAATTCAGTAAATTTTAAGAAAAACAGATTCCCCTGTATATTGAAGGTGGACCTCATTTAATCAGTTGAAGGCCTTAAGAAAATGACTAACTTCTTCTGAAAAAGGGGTAATTCTGTTAGCTGATTGCCTTCAGATTCCAACCACAACATCTACTGTTTTCTAAGTTCCTAGCCTACCGGCTGACCCTGTAGATTTTGTGTTTGCCGTGCTTCACAATTTCATGAGCTGATTTCTTGATATAAAATGTCTTAAAATAAAATAAGTCTCTTTCTTTATACACTTATGACTGGTTCTATTTCTCTAGAGACCTCTAAATGATACATAGGCTAACCTGTAGCCAGCTAGTTTACAGGAGAAAACCAAGGAATATGTCATATGGCAGTAGTTCTGTTGGGGTAACAACAAAAATCAAACAGTGATCTCAGAAACTATCACTTCAAAGGAACCAAAATCTGATTAGATTAGTTTATAGAGCAATTTATGCCTCATGGTATTGTTGAAAAAATAGAATGATCAGTAAGCAATTAATGGAGTTTAACAATTTGTTGTGGTCAGGTAAAGAGAAGAACCCAACTTGTGCCAATGTCATCCCTGGGTTACTGAGCATACCAAATCTGTACCTCCTGAAGAACATCGGAGCCTGAACACTGGGGGGAGAAGAAAGGCAGAGCGCTTCATCAAAGGAATCTAATCAGCCATTAAACACGTAAACAAGCAAACAATATTGACAAGCCAAAGAGGAGGTTGACTAGTACCCAGAGCTGCTACAATATATTATCTAAAATGTATAGTTTTCAAAAAAAATCTTAGATACGCAAAAAAAAAAGAATAAAAAGAAACCTGAATGTATGACCAAGAGAAAAGGGAAAGAGAGAAATTTATGAGAAAAACAACAATAACAACAACTTTAAAGTGGCCATACTACCTACCATGTTCACAGAGGTAAAGAAAAACATGATTAAACAAGTAAAGTATGAGGACAATAATGCATCAACTAGAGAATATCCAAAAACATAAATTAATTTAAAATGGAAATATTTGGGATATAAGAGGATAATAACTGAAATTTAAAAGTCACTAGAGGTTCAAAAGTACAACAATAAATTTGGACTGGCTAAAGAAAGATAAAGTGGACTTAAAGGTGGGTTGATAAAGATTATTAAAGTCAAAAAAACAGAGAGAAAAAAGAATAACAAAACATGAAGAAAGCCTTAGAGAAATGTAGGAAACCCATTAAGATATCCCAACATACTTTAATGGATATGTGAGAAGGAAAGAAATGGGAGAAAGGAGCAGAAAAACATTCAAAAAACCAATAAATAAAAACTTTCCAAATGTATTGAAAAATAGTAACCTACACATCCAGGAAGCTAAACAAACATCAAGTAAGATAAATGTATAAAGATGCATAAAAAGACACATCTCAGTAAAGATGCTGAAAGTGAAAGACAAGCAGAAAATCTTTAATGCAGCAAGAGAAAAGTGACTCATTACTGGAAAAGCAACCTTAATAGGATTAATAGTCTACTTCTCAGTAGAAATAATGGAGAACAAAAAGCAGTGAGATAACATTTAAAGTACTCAAAGACAAAAATCCTGTCAGCCAAGAATTCAATATCTGGGACAACTATATTTCAAAAATGACAGCAAAATAAATACCTCTGATGTTTAATTTTATGTGTCAACTTGACTAGGCCACGAGGTGCCTAGGCATTAAACAGTTAAACATTATTTCTCAGTTTGTCTGTATGGGATTTTTCTGGTTGAGATTAACATTTGTATATGTACACTGAGTAAAGCAGATTGCCCTCTCCGATGTGGTTGGGCCTCATGCAATTTGTTGCAGACTTGAATAAATGATATACAACAAAGAATTATTTCTTTCTGCCTATTTTTGACCTAAAACATTGGTTTTTCTCCTGCTTACGTATAAGACTTGCAGTGGGAATTACACCATCAGCTTTTCTGGTTTTCAGGCCTTCAAACTTGGACTAGAGCTTACCATAAGCACTCCTGGGTCTTCTTGCCAACTGCAAACCTTGAACCTCTCATCTTCTATATTCATGTGAGTCGATCGTATGTAGCAAATTATATATATATGAGTATATTTCATATAATATCTCACAGCATTGTCATCAACTAGTTAATACATAAGCATGTATTCTGTGTGGTTTTGTTTAAGGGCATCTTATTTAATATACATTGTTGATTCATTGAAATTTAACTCATGGTCAACATCACTATAACTATACTTAAATCAAGCTTATCTTATATATATATTTTCTCATATAAGCACATAGCCTTATGTGCTTGGAAACACTAGATAGCTCTTCGGCAGTACACTTGGGGACAATTATAAACAGATAAATGACAAGTAGAAACACAAAACTGCAAAACAAACAAACAAAAAAGACATGAAATAAGCCATAAAAAGTTTCCTTCTTTCCAGTATGAAAGCCAAAACAAGAATAAAGAATTTTACCTTGTTTGACTATAGCTGGAATTGTACATATCAAGTGACTCAAATTTTTCACTGTTTTATAAAAGTGACCACAAAAATCACTGCAAGTATTGACTCTGGGGTGACAAATAGATTTTGGTGATTAGGTGAATCCACAAATGTGTCATATGTGAATAATGATTATCAACTCTATATCAATAATATTATATGTTAATGGATTAAATAATCCAATTAAAATGCAGATTGTCAAACTGAATTTAAAAATTACGATTCAATTATATGTACAATTTAGATTTAAATATATTGAAAGTAAATGACTGAAAAAGCCACATTGTGTAAAAAGCAACCACAAAAAAAAAAAAAAACAGGAATAATTATACTAATATGAGACAAAATAGATTTTAAAACAAAAAAGTTAGTGGAGATATAGAGGAAAATTTTGTAATAGTAAAAGAGTCAATTGATCAAGAAGATATAATAATTACAAACATTTGTGCTCTAAACAACAGAACATCAAACTGTATGAAACAAAAAACTCATGTAAATGAAGAGAAAAATAGACTATTCAACAATAGTTGGAGAATTTTTTTATTTTGATTTTTCTTTATTATAAATATTGTCTCGTGAATAATCTTTGCACCTCTGATTATTCTTTTAGATAGATTTTTTAGATAAAATACTGGGTTTAGGGCTTTTAACTTTCTTTTTCTTTTTCTTTTTTTTAATTATACTTTAAGTTCTAGGGTACATGTGCACAACGTGCAGGTTTGTTACATATGTATACGTGTGCCATGTTGGTGTGCTGCACGCATTAACTCGTCATTTACACTAGGTATATCCCTTAATGCTATCCCTCCCCCATCCCCCTACCCCATGACAGGCCCTGGTGTGTGATGTTCCCCACCCTGTGTCCAAGTGTTCTCATTGTTCAATTCCCACCTATGAGTGAGAACATGCGGTGTTTGGTTTTCTGTCCTTGAGATAGTTTGCTCAGAATGATGGTTTCCAACTTCATGCATGTTCCTACAAAGGACATGAACTCATCCTTTTTTATGGCTGCATAGTATTCTATGGTGTATATGTGCCACATTTTCTTAATCCAGTCTATCATTGATGGACATTTGGGTTTGTTCCAAGTCTTTGCTATTGTGAATAGTGCCGCAATAAATATACGTGTGCATGTGTCTTTATAGCAGCATGATTTATAATCCTTTGAGTATATACTCAGTAATGGGATTGCTGAATCAAATGGTATTTCTAGTTCTAGATCCTTGAGGAATTGCCACACTGTATTCCACAATGGTTGAACTAGTTTACAGTCCCACCAACAGCATAAAAGTGTTACTATTTCATAGTTTGAGAATTGTATCACACATTTTATTAAGGAGGAAAAATATTAAGCAGATGATCACTAAGGAAACAATAAGGAAACGGGAGAGTTGAACAACCATATAACCCAACTAGGCCTAATATTAATATTTTTATAGTGCACCCCACCCAAAACAACAAATACACATTCTTCTCTGATGCACCTGGGACATCTTCAAGATAGATCATAAACAAATATTGATAAATTTGAAAGGAATAAAATTATACAGAGTATGTTCTCTGACTATAATCAAATAAACCTAAAAATCAATAGCAGGATAAATTTGGAAAACCCACAAATATGTGGAAATTAAACATATTCCTAAATAACCAAAGGGTCAAAGAGGACATAAAAAGAGAAATCTCAAAATACTTTGAGATAAGTGAAAATGAAGACACATCATGCTGAAACTTATGATATGCAACTAAAGCAGTCCTTACAGGGAAACTTATTGCTATAAATGCCTAAATTAAGAAGAAAGAAAACTCTCAAATCAGTAATGTATCCTTTCATCTGAAGAGAATGAAGAAAGAAGATTAAAATGAACCTAAAGTAGAAGAAGGGAAATAATAAAAATTAGAGCAGAAATTAATGAAATACAGAATAGACAAACAATAGAAAAAGTCAATGAAACCAAAAGCTTGTTTTTAGAAAATATCAAAAGGCTGGCAAACCTTTAGCCAGATTTATCAATTAAAAAAGACTCAAATTATGAGAATCTGAAATGAAAAAGGAGACATTACTACTCACTTTATATAAATAAAAAGGATGATAAGAGAAGATTATGAATAATTGTATGCCAAAGAGTTAGATAATTGAGACGAAATGAACTAAATCCTAAAAACACATAAACTACTAAACTGATTCCAGAAGAAATGGACAATCTGAATATACCTATAGAAAATGAAGTGATTGGTGGTGTAATCAAGAATCTACCTACACAGAAAGGCACAGGCCCAGACGGTCTCACTTAAATTCTACCACACATACATTTAAAGAAGAAATAGTACCAACCCTTTACAAGTTATTTTTTAAAAGGTGCAACATATGCGTAATAAGAATACCAAAGGAGAAGAAAGAGAGAAAGGAAGAGAAGCAATATTTAAAGATATGGTGACAAAAGTTTTCCAAAGTAATGTCAAACACCAAGCCACAGCTACAGGACATGCAAAGAACACCAAGTAGGAAAAATGTCAAAACCACACAAACAAATAGCCTATAACTAGGCATATCATGTTCAAACTATAGAAACTCAAAGATAAATTCAAAACTTTGTAAAGAAGTCAGAGGGCAAAATAAAAAGAACTTTACCTATTGAGGAGCAAATATAAGAAATACATCTGACCTCCCAGAAATCCTGCAAATAAGAAGAGAGTACAGTGAGATAGTTAAACTCTTGAGAGAAAAAAGCCCACCAATCTAGTATTCTGTACACTGTGGAATTATCTTTCAAAAATGAACGAGAAATAAAAACTTTCTCTGAAAAACAAAACTTGGTGGAATTTTTTGCTAGCCTGTGTGGCAGTGACCTTAGGTAGGAGCCATGGAAAAGACTTCAATGCTAGCTGTAAATTCTGCGAATGGTTTCCTAGCCAGGATGTGATGTCCAAGGAAGATTGTCTTTCAGATTGAAAGCTGTGAGAAGAAAAGCCAATTATGTCAATAGAATATTTGGTAAACTCTTAGGTGAGCAACTTTCCGTCTTTGGGACACAGTTTCCCTTTCTGTAAAATAGGAGTAAGGAGAAATGGATTCAGGATTCCTAGAGCTGCTTCCTGCTGAACATTCATGGCTCTCAGAGAATTTGTCTCTATTTCTTAGCCAGCCTTTGTGGGGTTGAGGGAAGATCATTCCCAAATAGTTTCAGAGTGGTGTGTCTTACATCATTCCACCTCTGTCTGTTACCCCCACCCCAGGTATCTTGGCAGACAACACCCCAAAGGACACAGATCCAGGAAGAAGTGAGTCTGGATCTATCCTGCTTCTTTCTCTAGTCTAAGAGCCTAGGAGACCTGGCCATATTTGGTCAAACCATGGAGGGGGAGTGTTGAGGAGGAAGAGGTAAAAACATAGTCAGCACTCAAATACTAGCCCAATACTACTATAATTTATTAATATATATATGAACAAGTAAACAATACTGTAAAATAGAATAGGAAGAAAAAGAAAGCTTGATATTTTTCTGTGCATGATGGCACAAAAGCCCAATGATATGAATGTAAGTATTCACCAACTCCCAAAAGAAAACCTACTGTCATATGTGATTGAAGTATCTAAGGGAAAAAGAATATGTGAAGAGATTAAACCTGGATGGTCTACATCTTTGCTATTACAGATGGGGTCCACAGACCAGCATCATCAGCATCAGTTGGGAGTAGGTTAGAAATGCAGAATCCCAGGTCCCCATTTCAGAATAACAGAATCAGAATCTGCCTGTTAGCAAGATCCCCAGGTAATTCCTATGCAGACTCAAGTTCAAGAAGTTCCGGGGTGATGCGCAGCTAAGGTAGCTTCTGCCACGTACGCCCAGGAGTGGTGGAAAGGAGAACCATCCCATAATCCTCTAAGAATGAATACATGTATAACTTTATCAAAGGTTTCAGTCCCCAGCTGGGTATTTTCTTGGGATTTACATTTCATGTTGTTCTAGTATTTTAGGGAAAGGATACATTAACACAACAATCTGCATTTTAACAAGATCCCCAGTGATCAGCATGTGGCTTGAAGTTCAAGAAGGATTCAGGGCCTAAGGAAAAGGATGCCAAAAACTGATGATCTAGGGAAATTATTGGGGGAAAAAATGACAACATTACTGCATTGTCTATATTTTGGTGGGAAGGT